>NW_025817420.1:0-2420 GCF_002878395.1 Capsicum annuum | reverse complement strand
TATATTCTTGTTGAATAGGTATTTTATACGAATTATTTAGAATACACAAAAATTAATAAAAACTAATGGTATCCACACTGAACACTGATACACATCCATATTGAAGGCGTACTAATTGCAGATCCCATATAACATAGTTAATACATCAAGCAAAATTTAGGAGGGAAGCTAAGGAACTGAAGAGGAGATTACTTTGCCTAATGTTAGCCTCCATTTGCCAAATAAGATGATTTTCCACTGCCCAACATCCACATTTTATTAGACAACTGTGCTAAACACGATGTCGCCTCTTTTGTGGATTGCTATGTCGGATATCACCAGATCATTATGGATGATGAAGACGTGGAGAAAACATCTTTTATCACACCATGGGGAACTTATTGTTATCGAGTGATGCCGTTCGGTTTGAAGAATGCTGGAGCAACATATATGAGAGCCATGACCACTATGTTTCATGACATGATGCATAAAGAGATTGAGGTTTACATGGATGATGTGATTATTAAGTCAAAAAGTCAGGCCGACCATGTAAAAGATTTAAGAAAGTTCTTTGAAAGGCTTCGCAGGTATAATCTCAAACTCAACCCGGCAAAATGTGTATTTGGAGTTCCATCTGGAAATCTGTTGGGGTTTGTAGTCAGCCGTCGGGGAATTGAATTGGATCCCTTAAAAATCAAAGCCATTCAGGATTTGGCCCCGCCCAAGAATAGAACGGAGGTGATGAGTTTGCTTGGTAGACTGAACTACATTAGCAAGTTTATTGCTCAACTCACAACCATTTGTGAGCACATATTTAAGTTGCTAAAAAAGAGTGCTTCAGTAAAATGGACTGAAGAATGTCAGGAAGCGTTCGATTGAATTAAAAGATATTTGTCAAATCCACCCGTGCTGGTACCCCCGGAGCCTGGTAGGCCTTTGATCTTATATTTATCAGTCATGGACAATTCTTTTGGTTGTGTCCTGGGTCAACATGATGTCACGGGCAAAAAAGAGCAGGCTATTTATTATCTTAGCAAGAAGCTCACCACTTATGAGGCCAGGTATACTCTTCTTGAAAGGACGTGTTGTGCCCTAACTTGGGTAGCACAGAAGTTGAAGCATTATTTCTCATCCTATACTACTTACCTCATCTCCCGCATGGATCCTGTGAAGTATATCTTTCAGAAGCCTATGCCAACAGGTCGATGGGTAAAGTGGCAAATATTGCTTACCGAGTTCGACATTGTATATGTGACTCAGACCGCCATGAAAGCCCAAGCCTTGGTAGATCATCTTGCTGAGAATCCCATCGATGAAGAGTACGAGCCATTAAAGACATATTTTCCTGACGAAGAAGTGTCATGTGTTGATGAAGTCATTATAGATACTGATCCAGGTTGGAGGTTATTCTTCGATGGAGCTGTTAACATGAAAGGAGTCGGAATAGATACGGTTCTTATCTCTGAATCGAGACAACATTTCCCGGTAACAGCACAACTTCGATTCTACTATACTAACAATATGACAGAGTATGAAGCCTGCATTCTTTCTTTGAGGTTAGCTGTTGATATGGGAGTCCAAGAATTATTGGTGTTGGGAGATTCGTATTTACTCGCTCATCAAATTCAAGGCGATTGGGAGACACGAGATTTGAAGCTCATCCCGTATCGACAATGCTTGCAGGAGCTATGTCAACGATTTGTGTTAGTAAAATTTAGGCATATTCCAAGGATTCGCAATGAAATTGCTGATGCTTTAGCCACTCTGTCTTCAATGCCTACATCGATCCAATGCATATACAGAGTCGCGATCAGCATGCTTACTGTAATGTGGTTGAAGAAGAGCTCGATGGAGAACCTTGGTTCTTGGATATCAAGCTGTATATTCAGTCAGGAGAATACCCAGCGTATGCCACCAACGATCAAAAGAGGACTATTAGGCGTTTGGCTAGTAGATTTTTCTTAAGTGGGGGAATCTTATATAAGAGAACCCCAGATTTGGGACTTTTAAGGTGTGTAGATGCAAGAAAAGCCTCGATAATCATAGTTGAAATACACTCTGGAGTATGCGGGTCACACACGAATGGTCATGTCTTGTCAAAAAAGATTCTTCGAGTAGGTTATTGCTGGCTTACTATGGAAAAGGATTCTATTCAATTTGTTCGAAAGTGTCATCAATGTCATATACACGGTGATCTGATACGTTCTTCTCCTATTGAGTTGTATACAATGACCGCTCCATGGCCGTTCGTGGCTTGGGGAATAGATGTGATTGGACTAATTGAGCCGAAGGCATCAAATGGGCATAGATTCATTTTGGTAGCCATTGACTACTTCACAAAGTGGGTAGAAGCAGTAACTTTTAAGTCAGTGACAAAGAAGGTTGTGGTGGATTTTGTTCATGCCAATATCATTTGTAGATTTGGAATTCCTAAGATGATA
>NW_025817419.1:0-1459 GCF_002878395.1 Capsicum annuum | reverse complement strand
TAGAAGAACCAAATTTCAATAAGAATATTTTTCCATATTTTTTGGAAAGTTTCCAAAAATAGAGATGAGGGGTTAAACTATCAAACTGATGCAAATTTTCAATGAGTGGGAGTCCTATAGGACCTGGTGGAAGATTGTTTTTTCCATTCTTTTTTGCATTAAGAAGAAGAAAAATAAGAAAAGCAGAAAGCCAAAAAAAAAAAAAATAATACTAGTAGCTGGAAATGTCCTCTATAAATAAAGGAGCTTGGGTTAAACTTTTCTTTGTTTTTACTTAATGAAATGAGTATATAACTTTTGTTCAATGATAATAGGTAAAATGCTCTATTTGATCCTGTACTATGTAAGTTTATAAGTTTGACATTTCTACTTACATTTTTGTCATCTAAACCCAACTCATTAAAAAGCAACACTTCGCACCCTTTGACCGTTGACCTTGCATATGTGGCAAGGTTATGGTGATTAGGACAAAGAGAGTGTAATCACTCGCCTAAAAGTGCGAGTAAGGTCAATTTTTGACCAATTTTACATTAAAATAATTAAAAAAATAAAAATAATATTAAATTTTTTTAAAAAAACAACTGTTCTTTTTTTTCCTCCATATTTTTAAATTTAAAAATATTTTTAAAAATTTAAAAATAATTTAAAAATATTTTTAAAAATTTAAAAATAATTTAAAAATATTTTTAAAATTTGAAAAATAATTTAAAAATATTTTTAAAATTTGAAAAAAAAATTAAAAATATTTTTTAAATTTTAAAAAAAATTAAAAAAGGATCCTTTTTTTCCCTCCATCTTTTTTAATTTTAAAATCATTTAAAAATATTTTAAAAAATTAAAAAATCATTTTATTTTTTTTTAAATATTTTTTTCCCTCCCTAGCCCGTCCCCACCCTCACACCCCCAGCTCGTCCTACTTTTCCTCCATCCTTTTTAATTTAAAAATATTTTAAAAAATTTAAAAATAATAAATTTAAAAAAAAATTCCCACCCCAACCCTCTCTCCAGCTCCTCCCCATCCCACTCAGCTTCCCCCACCCCCACATACCCCATCCCCTCCTTTTTTTCCTCCATCTTTTTTAATTTAAAAATATTTTTAAAAATTTAAAAATAATAAATTTAAATTTTTTTTGACCACCCTACCCTACCCAGCCTCCCCCACCCCCACCCCAGCCCATTCCCACCCCACCCAGCCTCACCCACCCCTCTCCCCCAGCCCTCTACCCCACCCCACCTAGCCCGTCCCCAGCCTACCTAGCCCCACGTAACCCCTCCCCCTTCCCCTTCCCCAACCCCCACCCCACCCAGTCCCACGCAACCCCTTCCCCAGGCCTCCACCTTACCCAACCCCCTTCCTCCATCCCCCGCCCAACCCCTCCCCCAGCCCCCAGCCCCTCCACCCCAGCCCCACACAGCCCCTCCCTCCATAATTAATTTAAATTAAATATTTTAAATATGT
>NW_025817418.1:0-1848 GCF_002878395.1 Capsicum annuum | reverse complement strand
AATTTGAGACAAAAAATTGATACTTTTTCTTGAAACATATCAAGAAGAATTTTTCTCTAAATTCATGTTGCCTACCTTTCTAGTTATAGGGAGGAGAGTGAAATTAAAATTTTGTTGAATTTAAATTCATATATTTATTTGGACTATATTAAATTCAAGAAATTAGTCCAAATAATGTGACTAATGTGATTGAATTAGTTATATAATTCCAAATATATAAAAGAAAAGACATGATTTTTTCCCTAAACTTGTCCGCTCAACTCACTTTAGCACTTAAATTAAACTTCTGTTTATTTACCTCTCTTAACATCTTTAAAGTGTATTATTTTTACCCCTCAAAACTGAATACCACTCTCACAGCGGAGAGTGTGTTACACTCGCCTGCACATCAACGACACGTCAATGCCACGTCATTACCACGTAAGAAATTACTATTTTTCTAAAAAAAATTTAATCCCCCATACATTATTTTTATATATATTTTTTTGAAAATAAAAAATATGTATGTACTATATATAAAATATATATATATTTATATATATATATATATATATATTAAATAAAAAAAGCACCCCCACCCCTCATTTTCTTTCTTCTTCACACTCCACACCCCATCCGCCCACCCCGCCTTATCTACGTTTTCTCCTCTTTCAGCCCTCACCCCTACCACTACCCTGCAAATGCAAGACCCCCTTCCTCCTCTTCCAGCGCCCCGCCCCCCTAGTTTTTCAATTGAATCTCAATCATTTGTTTTTTTTTTTTAAAAAATAGAGTAAAAAAAAAATTTATTTTTTATAAGAAGACAGGTGGGTCTTTTTCTTCCATAGTCTTGGACCAAAGCAAACATAGTGGATAAATTGCAAATATAACTTTGATTGTGAGGGCTGAAGATTTGGTTTTGAAACAATATAATCGCTATGATGATCTCAGACCAATCACATAGTTTGTTAATTATCATTTTCAAAATTAGAAAAAAGCAAAGACAAAAAAAAACTCCATTTTTTCAAAGCTTTCAGCTGAAGGGTGATTTTTTTTCTTTTTTTGATATAAGAATGTTGAATTATTACATCTTAATCATTATATCTTGTGTTCGATTAATTACCATCTTGAAAGTGTTGATGGGGAATGTATGTGAGACTGTTAATGGGGAAATTAGTGGTTGAAGAAAATGGGTGAGGTTGTTAATGGAGAAATTAATGGTTGAAGAAAATGGGTGAGGTTGTTAATGGAGAAATTAATGGTTGAAGAAAATGGATGAGATTGTTAATGGAGGAATTGATGGTTTAAAGAAAATGAGTATTGTTGTTCTTGATCAATTGGAGAAGAAAACAGTGTAGGGCACGGGTGTGGGTTGCTATGAGGGGGGTGGGGGCATTGAAGAAGAAGGATGTTTTTTTTAATGTATATTAAAATAAAAAGTGGGATTATATCAGTTTTTAATTAAAAAATGCGATTTTTTTTAATAAATAAATGCATCCCTTTTTAAAAAAAATGTCACATCAGCTTTAGGAGTCAAACAAATACACTTTAAAGATGTTAAGGAACATAAATAAATAAAAATTAAGTTTAAACGATAAAATACATTTAAAGAACAAATTCAAAAGAAAAAAGATGTCTTTTCTCAATATATAAGCCTAATACAATTGACATGATGAGCGCACTTTTACTAACTCAAGGCCCAAACTAAGAAGATGTATCAGAAAAACAGTTTTTTGTACTTTCCTTTTTTCCTTTGTTATAAAAACTTTTCTTCTTTGAAAAGTCAAACAAAGTTTCTGTTTCAGTACTTAAAGTGGTGTCTTTTCCATTTTTTTTATGCAATAAGAAAAAGACTAATTGACCTCTCTT
>NW_025817417.1:0-1251 GCF_002878395.1 Capsicum annuum | reverse complement strand
TTCAATTTGACAATAGTCCTCCTGCTTATCGCAATTCTTTCTCTTTACCTAGAAGGCTTCCTCAAATTCAGCATATTTCTCCTATTGAACCATCGGCACCCATATATGGTCCCGCTAGGAATCGCGCTGCATCATTACATACTTTAAACTCTGCAGATTTACCAACGGCTTCTCACAATGTCGATAAAATTAAAATAAATTCTAAAACCAATATTGTTCAAGATTTTGAAAATCCTACTCCTTCCGAGATGGAATTCGACATAAATTCGGTTTAATCATGATAAGACAACTTATCGATTTTAGTCTTGGTTCTCAGGCACGAAAATATATTCAAAAGGAATTTTTCACTGAAAAATGGACCAATTTTAGAACTTGGTTTTTTGAAACCTATACTCAAGATGAGTTACGAAATATTTCTAAAGAATTTTATGAAATGTGTGCTCTGCATAATCAAATTATCTTCTTTGTTCCTTGGTTTATGACAACTTATCTACCTTCATATATCAAGCTGATAGAACGTTCCTATCAAAATCCTGATGGTACAGTCACTCAAGCCTGTTATCCCCCTCAATCGGCATTTATTCTACCAAATAACACCGGTATGACTTTTTCAGCCTTTCAAAAATTCATTACCGATGATGTAGGAAAGATCACTGTTTCTGAGATAAATAATCTTATATCTCAAAATAATTATCTGAGTCTTTATGTTAAAGTACTAGGTGAACATATTTCCTCTCTGGACACCAAACTCGATCAACTTATTGTTCTGGTAAACCAGCTTAGTAAAAAATTTAATTCCTCTGATATCCCTTCTACTTCAACAAAACCTGTTGATGAAGGATTTATTCTTTCAAAGCCCTGTATTCAACGACCTATTGAAATCGATGGTTTTACACAAGACTCTCCCATCGATCAATTAGAAAAACTCTTAGATAAAAAAATTTCGCAGTTACATATTCAACCACTAAATATTTCAAATGATTTTGTTCATAATCTTGAGTCCAACTTTGCGGATAATCTTGACTCTTCTGACAATCCAAGTAAAATTCTCTCGGATGAACTTTACAAACTCAAAGGTATTTTTAAACGACAGCCAGGGAAAAAATACGCAGATATTCCCCGTATGTCTACTGCCTATTATCCACGTCCTACTCCTCAAGATGTTCTGATAGAGGAAAGGGATTGGAATCAAACAAATACGTCTTATAGCGTCACCGCTATAAGACGTATTTGTTTGATTCCAATCCCTTT
>NW_025817416.1:0-1879 GCF_002878395.1 Capsicum annuum | reverse complement strand
TGTTAAAATGACCTCGCTACCCTCAAAAGCTGGTAGAAATGAACATGAATTTAGGACAATTTTACCAATGTGATTCCCATGTTTGTTGTGTGCCCTAATCCTAACAGATGTCGTCTTTGGTGAGCATGTTCTTTCAGATAACAGTGGTAGGTTTGTAGCACTCTAGCTAGTCACCCATACTTCACTAGATCCAAAGCAAAGCTCGCCATGGCTAGCAGGGAGATTGAAAATTTGCTCATTGACTCGGATCAGGATCACAGTAAATAAAGTTCTGAACACAATGATGAGGTAGTAAGGCTCAGGCAACAATTGATAGATTTACACTGGGCATGGGCCAGCGGAATGCCTCCTCATCCGCTCCCTGAAGGTCTTGGGAATTCTCTAACTGCCTACCGCTCTCTCAAGCACAATTCTCTGTTCCTACTGAATCACCTGAGCACGCGCCAGGATTCACTCCGCGACATTATTATCCTGGCAGTTCTGGTGTGCCCTTGGCAGCTCCCTAATCAAGACCAGCTGCTCAGCCTGCGCCACCGATCACACCGCTATTCGGGGCTCCGCCACCACATGAAACTCCCATATATACTGTGCGTCCCACAATGAGGCTTCCTAGGTCTGCCAGTGAGCCAGTACTGAAGGTTTTAGATAGCCAGTATTATGCCCCGGAGCCTACTTTGCAAATGAATGAACCGTATGGGTACACTCAGCCGCCTGCATTTCCATTTGATACGGAGAAACCTGTCACAATAGAGGAACAAGATATCATAGCTCGGAAATTGAAAAGTTTAGAACAAGTTATGAGGAATTTGCAAGGAATCGGAGATTATAGGTGTGTTTCCTATAAAGATCCTTGCATGTTCCCAGACATAAACCTTCCCCCTGGTTTTAAGATGCCTAAGTTCGAGAAGTATGTAGGACACGGTGATCCCGTGGCACACTTAAGACGTTATTGCAACCAGTTGAGGACTGCAGGAGGAAAGGCAGAACTGCTCATGGCCTTCTTTGGCGAGAGTCTTTCTGATCTGACCTCAGAATGGTTTATCGATTGAGATATCGATAAATGGAACAGCTGGGATGATTTGGCTTCTGAATTTGTTCAATATTTTCAGTGTAACATCGACCTGATTCCGGACGAAAAATCCTTGGTCAACATAAAGAAAAAGAGCACTGAAGGTTTTAGGGAATACGCGATAAGGTGGCGTGAACAGGCAGCCAGGGTAAAGCCTCCAATGAAAAAAAGTAAGTTGGTAGAAGTTTTCATTCAGGCGCAGGATGAGACCTATTTTCAACATTTACTTCCGGCAATGGGAAAGTCTTTTATGGAAGTCCTCAAAGTGGGGGAGATGATAGAGGACGGAATTAAGACCGGCCGAATAGTGAGTTTTGCTGCATTAAAAGCCACCATACAAGCGATTTAAGGTGGATCTGGCGCATTTGGAGGTAAAAAAAAGAAAGAGGATGTGGCGACTGTCGTAGCTGGAACCCATTCTTATCCCAAAAGATCACCTCGCCCCTATCCCCAATCCCAAACCCAAGTCTACGCCCAAGCTTCATATATTCCTCCCCACCATTACTACCCTCCACAAAACCCTTTATATTCCATTCCACCACCCCCGTACCCAGTATATAACGCGCATCCATATGCCCAAACCCTTTTTTACCCGCAGTGGCGCGCGCAGGCTTCACAAAATAGCCCATTCGTTCCACCAAATTACCAAAACTCCTCCAGACCCAGTTTTCAGCCTAGGCCCGAGTATAAGAAGGAGAAGGCGGTCAAAAATCTATTCACACCTCTTGGGGAGTCATATGCTAGCTTGTTTGATAGGTTGAGAAAGTTGAAGGTTTTAAGCCCAATTCAAGGAAGGCTTTCAAATCCACC
>NW_025817415.1:0-1112 GCF_002878395.1 Capsicum annuum | reverse complement strand
TCAATGAATAGCACAGACGCAAATACCGAAGATATTACCGATTCACAGCCACCCGAAGCTCTGATAGAAGAAGAAGAGATTGAAAAGGCCGAAGCATTCATCAAAAAATGGAAAGGAAAAGACAAGACATGACAAGACAAGATATGACTAGTTGATAAAACTCTCTGTTGTAACAGTAAGTTGTAACAGTAAAAAACACTATGCACAGGACCCCACATATTACTGTGCAAGATTCTCTTTTCTATTATTTATAAGCCTCATTCTCAGAAGAGAGGCATCAAGTTTTTTAAATTCTCTCCTTTATTTTTCTCTCTCTCTTTGTAATCTATTCCCGTAATAAATAAAGAAGAAACTACTTGTTTATTACTATTTCCGTTGGGTTACCGGCAAATCAGGTACATATCTTTTTACTTATTATAGTTATTCATTAAAAAACTTCCACCATCATCCAGCCGTGACTATGTCCGGCTAAAATGATATCTTATATCTATGCTGAAGATCTAACTTCGTTGATATGTTAACTATGAAAGCTCCAGACTCTATCAAAATATGAAAGAATCTTTTTAATTTCTTAACTTGGTTCCAAAATGGAGGTACAGTCGGGTTCAATAGACTTATGTTAATCTTGTCTTTGTGACGTCGTCTAGTAAGTTGTGCTTCTCTAGCCCGTATTGATGAGACAAGGGCGAATTTCCGCACAATTCGAACTTCTAGACACACAGGTTCAACATAAGGATATTAAATCCCTGACAGGTCCCATGTTTGGGTAAAAGAATCGTCCATACAGTCATAAAATTACTTAAGATTCTTTTCTATTTCGGTTGGTGCTTTGGTTCGGTCTTCCGACTTTGGCTTAATCCGATATTATTATATGATCTGGTAGGCTGAGTGGCATACCCCAGCCTAAGAGATCCTGTAAATGGTATCAGAGCCTGTGAATTTTGAGAAACCTTTTCAAATCCGTCTATTTCAGGAGGTCTTTGAATACAAGGTTTAGAGAGAATATATTCGTCTTTATCAGTGATTTTGGAAGTAGAAGGAATGTTAGAAGAATTCATCTGAGATCTAAGTTTGTTTACTAGCTCAATTAATTCGTCAAGTTTTTTATCAAG
>NW_025817414.1:0-2006 GCF_002878395.1 Capsicum annuum | reverse complement strand
ATTTTGGTAGAACAATTTGTTAAGTACTTTGAGAGGTATCGAGAGATAATAGACTTGGTGATTACAAAAAATAGGCATACAGGTAGACCCAGAGGTTCTGGGTTCATTATTTGTGCAGATCCAACCGTCGTAGACACTGTTATATCCAAAAGCCATATAGTCAATGACAAACTTGTAGACACTGTTATAGCCCAAAACCATATTATCAATGACAAACAGCTGAGTAGTTTAGCTTCTGCTTTTTTATACCTCCTCCTTTCATGTTCGATTGATGTTGAATTGGAGTTGTGAGATATTATAAAACTATGCTCAACTTTATTGACTACCTGTAATATATATACACACTTTAGTTAGTCATACTTTAGGTAGAGTGTCTATGGGAAACAACCTCTCTATCTCTAAGTAGGGGTAACATATGTATATGGGATTACACTGGGAATATTGTTATTCTAAGCCGAGTGATGCAGTAAGCAACCTCTCTATCTCTATCTCTTTCTCATCTGATACTGAATGACATGTCGAAGGTTTGGCAGGACTATCATACACTCGTATGTAGCTTTCTTGTGGTAGATTTTTAGCATCTTGATTTGTGTTAATCATTCCTAGATGATAGGTTATATAAATGAAATGTCCATCTGCCTGGAAGATGAAGATGAAAGAATTTCAAATCTTGCCAACCTTTTCTTTCATGAGTTGTCAAAGAAAGGTAGCATATCTACCAAACTTTTCTTTCATCAGTTGGTAATAAAGAAGTCAATCTATCTTTCTCTTTCTAGTCTTTCTACAGTTGAGTTTCTTTCGTCTGCTGTTGCATGTTTTTGACTGTACACACACATCAAATATTACTATTTTTTTCTCTTTGAACTTAATGTTTACAGGGAGCAATCCAATTTATAACCTACTTCAAGATATTCTTGGCAAGTTATCTAGCAAGAACTCGAAGGAAGAATCATTCTGCAACATCATGCAATTTTTAATTGCTTCAATTAAGAAGGTTCCATGAATTTGACTTACTTCTTTGGGCTCTTCTGTAGAGAATTGATTGGAATGTTTGAATTTTTAGGACAAGCAAATGGAAGCTCTTGTCAAGAAAATTTGTAAAAGATTTTGTGGAGTTACTAGTATGGAATTTGAAAATTGTTTTGATTTATTTCCATGAAGAATTTTTGCAATATGATCAACTATTTAGAAGAAGCTAAGAGAGAAAATATATTGGGTATTTTTAGTTTGCAACGATATCTGTTCCCTAAGTTTACACTATGCTAAGCTTAAGAAGTTATTCTGTCCTTGGGTTTGGTCTGTTTTCATATACTTTCTTGAAACTAAATGTGAAACTATGTATGTCTCTTTATTTTTGGCCCTAAACTTGACATTGAGGTTTACCACAACTTTCTGTGAGGTTTCACGGTTTTGTGGATAAATCACGATACCAGCTTGCTCCACTTGCTATTGCTAGCCAAGTCGTGCAGTTTACGGTCAGATTTTATAGTTCTTTCTCTAGTTAATCCTGCGTGATCTACATTTCAAAGATGTGGTGGTTGTCAACTTTGAGTTGTGGTTCTGCATGTTTCAAAGGTTCGGATATACTTATTTGAGATTGTTTTAGAAGTTGCCGGTCTTTCAGTACTATTTGGTACCACGGCTTTGTGGATGCTTCATCTGATATTTGCTTTCATACTCAGCTTTTATGCTATAATGGAAGGCGTGTTTACAGTATTTCTAGGAGTACCTTTGCAAAAATTTAAAAGAAAAATTATAATTAGGAGACCTTTGAATGAATAGATTTTAGTGAGTTTCTGATTTGCTATTTGAATTATCACCAGAGAAACTTCTGTATGTTAACATGCTCTTTTATGCAGATATTATGCTATACGAGTAGATATCCTATTGCCTATCTCAGCTATCATACACCAATAAGAGCATGAGAAAGCTGATAGAGTTGTTTAAAACGTATGAACAAACGTGCCTTATCTGAAGACGCTGTGATGGAGAATTTTCAAACTATT
>NW_025817413.1:0-1075 GCF_002878395.1 Capsicum annuum | reverse complement strand
TGGACTCATAAGTATATATAGAGAAAAAAAAAGTGTTTTCCCTTTTTGTGTAGGATTAGGACTTGCACTTGGATTCCTAGCTGTTACCAAAATACGCGTGAAATAGCTTACGAAATATATATGGTATCTTGATTACCATGCATATCCATTTAAATACATTATATGATTATATTTCTAACCAATTAGATTAATTATACTATTCAAGTATACGTGTTTTGCACGCGTGTCTCGTGTTAATCAATAAAACTATACATCAATGAAAATTTTAATGAATTAAAAATTATTTTGCTCATCAAAGAAAAAGATGTAGAGGAAAATTAAGCCACAATTAATGGAGCCTTTATTGTACATATACGTCATATTAAATTAAAATATAAATATTAGTAGTGCTCGACGATCCAATTCAGGGTATAAAATATAACAAAAAGGGAGCAAAGAAGTCTTCAAATTAAGAAAACACAAGTAAAAAAACACTTTGTAAGAATATATTATTATCTTTCTATTTTGTCCTACATCACACCTCTACCTTGCTATAGCTAATGATCTTACATGGATAAACTTATTACTTTCTTCAATTACTCAAAATAAATATTGTATATATCCTTAATAAAAGAACATATATAATTAGATGTAAATATTTAATGATACATTCCCGGCGATATCATGATGCATAGTAAAAGCTTTAACCTCAATTTATTTGTGACTAATCAATTGGCCCACATATGATCGATCAAAAAAATTAGTGCCAGAATTATTTCCTCCTAAATAATAAATGTAGATAGATCATCTAACTTTCGAAAATAATAAATCATATGTTAATTAAATTGGTAGAAGTTATACCTCAATTATCTGTGTTCTTTTTGAACTTAGAATCTTTTTTAATCAAAATTTTTAACGTTACTACATTCTTTCCTGCGAGGTCACAACATTTCAAACATAAATTATGATAGAATCTCAAAATTAAGGATAGAATCTCAAAATATGATCCACAACCATAAATTAGATCTATGGTGACTGTTGTAATACCATTGTAATAGACAAAAAAAACCGTTGCCATAGACCTATCGCAATGGTT
>NW_025817412.1:0-1274 GCF_002878395.1 Capsicum annuum | reverse complement strand
AAAGATGGTTTGTGTGATTGTCCCAATCCCTTGATTGCTTTATAAGTAACTCTCCAAACTATTTCTCCAATCTCATCATATTGGTTTTTAACAATTCTGGATTTGGTAAGTTCAAATTCTTGAGGAGATACATAAAGTTTCTCAACAGTTATCAGGCTCACATAGGCTGTATCATCATCTTGCAAAGGAGGTGCAAGGTTCAGTGTTGTACGAGCATACTCCAAAATTTGTTTGATGAAATCATGTTTGCTCTCCAAGATTTTCTCAAGACCATCCCACTTAATTCTTTCTAGTGGACAATGAAAGATAGTTTCCGAAGTCAACACAAGTGTAAGCAAACTTGACTAGTAGATCAATCTCCATGTTAAAATTGATGCCTGGAATATTGACTGCACAAGGAAGAGTACTTCTAGCATTACGAAATTGGGGGAACACATGAATTTGACTGGCAGATGTGGATGACTCCATTATTTGATGAAACTAATCGAAGCATAAATATTGAAGTTTGCAACTGGACTCATAAGTATATATAGAGAGAAAAAAATTGTTTTCCCTTTTTGTGTAGATTAGGACTTGCACTTGGATTCCTAGTTGTTACCAAAATACGCGTGAAATAGCTTACCAAATATATATGGATAAAGATAATGAAAAAGTTACCATATATGGTATCTTGATTACCACGCATATCCATTTAAATACATTATTATATTTCTAACCAATTAGATTAATTATACTCGTCAAGTATACGTGCTTTGAACGCGTGTCTCTTTTAATCAATAAAACTATACATAAATGAAAATTTTAATGAATTAAAAATTTTTTTGCTCATCAAAGAAAAAGATGTAGAGGAAAATTAAGCCAAAATTAATGGAGCATTTATTGTACATACTAGAGAAGCATGACCCGTGTCAGCACGGACCCAACATTAAGATATTTATTTGTCTTTTCAATCTTGATATATTTAAATAAATTTTTTTAATAAAAGGATTGCATATGTTTTCTAGGATTCATCTGGAATCTAGCATGAGTTCAACATATGTTATTTTAATAGGTAATTAGATAATTTAAGCTATTAACTATTTTAATTTGTAATATTTTTTATGTAATTTTCAAATTAATATACGTTACTTTTCTTTTCCAAATTATTGTGGCATTGATAATCAATTATATTATAAAAATAAATTAAGTCTTTAATTATTGTGATTTATAATACTTTTTTCTATTCTAATTTCAGTGACACTAATATAATTTCAAGAGTCGACCAAATATTTTAT
>NW_025817411.1:0-1394 GCF_002878395.1 Capsicum annuum | reverse complement strand
GACATCGACCCAGCATCCAAGTCTTCGAAGACCTATAATATAATAATATTCCCAGAGTTTTATATTCAATGCACCCCTTCGGTGTAAAAAGTATTTATACAAGAAAATTATAATAAGTTTATATTATATGTTTTAAGTTGATAGTAACTAACATGATTAACCGTTGTAGCTGTGTATATTTTTAACATCATCTTCTATGTAATTGGGAACTAATACTTTTAAAACTTACATTATAATAGATAACATAAATATTTATGTGATTTATGAAATAATGTCGAACAAACCTTGCGAATATCCTTTCAAGAAGTAGTGAAATTTAACTCGCTCTTAACGAATACAATAATGCCTAAATAATATTCGGACAAGATGACACAAAGTACGTAAATTCCAAATTTTCAAGAACTTTCCCACAGTTTTTTTTTCCATTCTAAGTGTGGTTTGATTAATTCAAATTCGTATCGAAATGTATTATTTAAAAAAAAAATGCTCTTTTAATTAAAAGATGAATTTATAACAAAAATCGAATTCAAAGTTCTTAATTAAGAATAAAAAAATGCTTGTTGGTTACCGTAACTTTGGCAGTAACTTCCCCAGTTCCCACGTGTTCATGTTGGCATCTTATGTGTCCTTTTTCTTTGATTTATTATTTTATTTTATTTTTTTGGAAGACACAGTATATGAACATATTGTAATAATATTGACTAATTAATTTTACGTATCCTGCATGGAGAATTAATTATATCCTGGCCCAGAAGCCAGAACACACGGCAAAAATATTTCTTAATCAACTTACTTTGACTAATTCCATATTCAAGTTAATTACATCTTTTAAAGTTATTTTCTGCGAAGATAGAAGAATTTAATTACAATAATTAATTGATTGATACGAGAAAATCTACTTCTACTATAGTACTACTTCTTTATCCTTCTTTTAATTACTATAAATAATAAATTGTACGTTTCCATCGTTAATTATTTATATTTGCATTACATAAACTTGGGTAGGTAAATATGCAGGTAATCAGAACGAATTATCAATCAAAAGACTTTCCTTCGTTAATTAATTAAGTCAATTTGCCTTTTTTTTTTTGTCCTCTTCTTTTTTAGTCGTGTATATATATGTGTGTGTCCTTTCTGTTGGCATATTGAAGGACTAGACTTGACTTTATAGAGTTAAAAGTCGAGTCAAGCTTGAGTGATGTGTCCCACACGGCATTCTTTCGGTAGAGTTAAGTTCAATATTTGTGAAATTAAATGGAAATCAACTAGAAAGAATCTCATCCTCGTGATAGAAAGACAATTAAATTCAGTTTGGGTTAGTTGATTGGAAAAATTGTTAGATGTTACGTGTGTCACACCCCTTTTTCTTTTGGAAGATTCGAGTTCGAAGGATT
>NW_025817410.1:0-1038 GCF_002878395.1 Capsicum annuum | reverse complement strand
TTCAATAGTATATCACCATATCCACATTCCATAACTCAATTACCATATCCACCTTCCACAATTCAATACAACCAAACCATGCAAAATAGTCCATAACCCTATTTCCATCACTTTTCAATAACAACCAATACATATAATCCTCTATCACACATATACATATGGAAGAGAACAAAGACAAACAATATTCATACCTTAGAATTCACCTCTTGATTATACAATCCTGTTTTCACAAATAATAGGTGCCGTTAGAAGCTCTCAAGATGACAAATGCAGTTATCGGATTACTTTGAAATTTCTACGGTTGAATCAAAAGTAATTTAAAGGTCAAATTTGGCTAGGGTTTGTTCTTTCTCAATGATTGATGATGAAGATGAGTTTTTGAACTCATATACATGTATATATACACATATTCCCGTCCATAATATCATAGGAAATGACCAAAGTGCCTTTAAAATTTAAATAATGTCAAATATGTCCTTTGGTGGACTGTTTTGATAAGCTAAAGTAGATCAACCATAACTCTTTGCTCCGATATCGTATTTGGGTGAAATTGGTATCGTTGGAAAGATAATTCAAAGGTATTTCATTTCATATAAAGTAGGCCACCTAGTTCGTCCTGTACAAGGAGTTAGGATCGTTTGAAGTTGACCCTAAAAATCTGTTTTGAGAGGCTGAAGTAAAATGAATATAACTCCTTTCTCAGATGTTAGATTTGGATAAAACCAATTGCATTGGAAAGAAGACTCAAAGATATTTCTTTTCATAGGTCTCAGCTCTCCCAGTTCATTATATTAAGGGAGTTATGATCGTTCAAAGTTGACCCAAAAAATTGGCTGGCCTCAGTAGTTTGTGTGCAGGAAATTTCCTGCACATTTACTATTCCCAATATCCCGGCCACCGTTTTATAGTTTCGAACGTGCTCGATTATATTCGAAACCTATCCATTTTTTGAAATCTTTATATCTTTGGAAATCTTATTCAATAACCTTCGTATGGAACCATCGACGGGCAAATTTTGATATAAATAAAATAAAATAA
>NW_025817409.1:0-1106 GCF_002878395.1 Capsicum annuum | reverse complement strand
CGAAGAAGGACTTTGAGTTGACAGCAAACGAGGTTAAACTAACGAGTCCAAAGCAAGGTAGAATACTAATGACTTTAAAGGACTTTTTGAAGATTTGTTATATATCGAAGGAGTAACTCATTTTGTTACTTATACACTTAAAAAGATAGAAATACATCAATGAATTATCAATGAAGTTCCAAAGCTTGAAGCAGCCTGAGTTGAACCTGTTCCTATTACTTTGAGTTAAGGAGTCTTTGACTTTATGTATTAGGTTGGCTCTTGAGTTGTATTGCTTTCTAGTCACAGTGAAGTATAAAATAAGTTAGGAGCATTGTTTTCCAGTTTGGGAACTCAAAGACTTGCGAACGCGCACCTTAGGAAGGTTTGTGTTTTTGTAGAAATAGGAGTTAGAGTTTAATTCCTAGATTACAATAGTCTTATAATTTGTTGATTGTTGAGGCTCAATTATTTTAATGGAGTTGGGGTTAAATCTTGTAGAGGTACAAGTCGTGATTTTTTACACCTCTTTAAGCCAGGTGTTTTTCACGTTAACATCACTGTGCAATTTACTTATTATTTTAATTGGATAGGAATACGTTAGTGGACCTATACCAGTGCTAGGCAACCGCTAGGCTAAAACAAGTAATCAGTAGGGTATGAACTCTAAAACAAATGTTAAGAGCTTTAGGACAAGTTCAGCCAACTTATTAACTATCAAAATAAAGTTTCAAGAACTTCAAACACAAGTTTAAAAAGTTGAAGAACTATCAATATAAAGTTCAAACTATTTACTGAAAAACAGTAAACCAAACAATACAGATTAGTATAAATTCCTTAAGAATGTTGTTCCGGAGGGTACAAAATCTGTATGTTTTCTACAAACCTCAATCCTAAGTTCAAGAACAACTTTCAAAAACTGCAATGAAGTTACAACAACTTCAAACACAAGTCCAAATGAATAATCAAATGAACTATCAAAATAAAGCGTTTATCAAATCTAAGAAAGAAGATGAAGTAGAAAAGTGTGGAATTAAGTCCACCGAATGTACTGTATGTCCTTAAGGAATTTATTCCCTTCAAGTACCCGAGGTTATGGAATTTTTCCTCCCAGAATAAAATGATTC
>NW_025817408.1:0-1227 GCF_002878395.1 Capsicum annuum | reverse complement strand
ACACGGGCCCAACATTAAGATGTTTATTTGTCTTTTCAATCTTGATATATTTAAATAAATTTTTTTAATAAAAGGATTGCATATATTTTCTAGGATTCATCCGGAATCTAGCATTAGTTCAACATATGTTATTTTAATACGTATTTAGATAATTTATGTTGTTAACTATTTTAATATATAATAATTTTTTATGTAATTTTTAAATTAATATACATTACTTTTCTTGTCCAAATTATTGTGGCATTGATAATCAATTATATTATGAAAATAATTTAAGTTTTAAATTATTGTGACTCATAATACTTTTTTTCTATTCCAATTTCAGTGACACTAATATAATTTCAAGAGTCGACCAAATATTTTATATCTTTTAAATTTTTTAAGTTGTTAATTTTTGTGATATCTAGTATTTTTCATGTAATTTTTTTGAAATATATAATATATATTAAATTATTTTTAGATATTTTAAATTGTTAACAATTGTAATTTATAATACTTTTTATGTAATTTTTGAATAATATATGCTACTCTCCTTGTCCTGAATTTTGTGTCGATGACAGCCAATTATATTTTTAAAATAATTTAAATTTTTGATCATTGTGATTTATAATATTTTTTCTATCTCAACTTATATGGCACAATGCTTAAATGACCATAATAATTAAGTAGGGGTGATATAGTAAAATCACAACTGAAGCAGCTGAAGTAGAAATCAGTCAATTTTTTTAAATTTTTTTTGTTAATTATTGTTATTTATAGTACTTTATATTTTATTTTCACATAATATATATTGCTTTATATCTTTTTCTATCCTGTCCCAGTTTAAGTGGCACTAATATAATTTTTATAGTCAATTAAATATTTTATGTTGACATATCATTTTGTTATTCTTATTTTTCTAATACATAAATGACTTATAATAAGGAGTGATATAGTAAAACCATCGTTCGAAAGACAAAAATTTGATTTAAAACATTAAGAGTTAATTTCGTATTTTATGTCTATTTTATTTTTCATTAAATATTATTTATTTTCTTAATACCTAGATGACTCAGATTAATTGATTAAGAGCGATTAATAATGTTATTACTATACAAATTAATATAATTTTATCATATACAAAAGTAATCATCGATAATTCACCGGAATAGTATATTAATTAAATACGGGATGCTATATTTGCATATGCAAAATGTGATATTATTAAACATTATTGGATAGTGCATT
>NW_025817407.1:0-1047 GCF_002878395.1 Capsicum annuum | reverse complement strand
TCAAAAGTTACATCAGGTTACTTGGAGCTTCCCTCAAGCTGACTGTATTAAAATCAATACAGACAGTAGTTACTTACATGGAAGTGGTAAGGCTGGTATCGGTGGAATTGTATGGAATAGTCGAGGCGATATGGTTATGGCATTTTCTATTTCTGTCAGTTGTAGTAGCAGTAATATGGCAGAGGCGTTGGCAGCCGAGTTTGGAGTAAAATGGTGTGAATATCAAGGGTCCACTAATTTCACTCTCGAACTAGACTCCACGATCATAACCAACATGCTGGACAACAATCTTGTCACTAATATGAAGCTGAAACAAGTTGTGGACAACATAAAAAGTATCAAGAATAGAATTGGGATTCAAGTAACTCACTGTTTTCGGGAGGGAAATCAAGTTGCTGACTGGTTAGCCAAATTGGCTTCCACCTCTACGCAGATTCTTATCACTCAGTCCCTTTCTCATCTTCCTAGATAGTATAGAGGCTTCATCCAATTAGATAAATGGATGATGCCTAGTCTTAGATGTAAATATCACAAATCCAACTTCTTTGTTAGCTAGC
This sequence comes from Capsicum annuum, assembly GCF_002878395.1. Lineage (NCBI taxonomy): Eukaryota > Viridiplantae > Streptophyta > Magnoliopsida > Solanales > Solanaceae > Capsicum > Capsicum annuum. The sequence goes on along the minus strand of NW_025817407.1, from coordinate 490 downwards.
ATAGATTTATGTATGTACCAGAAGGCAATATAATTGTTTATGCCTTTTGGTGGGGTGATATCACTTATGATTGATATCACTAATAGTTGTGTGTTGTATCGAGGTCAGGACTAGCCCCCCTCTGCCCTTTTTTGCTAATACAACACAACTCAAAGCTCATCTGGGTAATTGATTTTTTTTAAAAAAAGAATAACAAAGTAAAAAAATCAAATATTAACGATGTTTTTAGATTGAGGAATAATGGATTTTTGATTGATTGAGAAATCGGTTTTCTAGAAAATCACACTATTGTATCTTTCGTCTACAGATGTATTAGTCTTGTTTATTAGAGTATTCTAATGATTGATTTCTTGTAGATTAAAATGTGTATTTATCCTCAATCTGTTAAATTGAATTTCAGACAGCTCTGCTTCTTTAATCTTGCGTGTCAAATTTCATCCAAGTTTCTGTGAAGATAATCAGGTTACAAAGTTATATATATATATATATA
>NW_025817406.1:0-1154 GCF_002878395.1 Capsicum annuum | reverse complement strand
CGTGCATTAACATGCTTAAAGACCCTATTACCCCTCAAAAAATTTTCTGCATCCTTTCCAACATATATATTGAAGATATTATGTAAAAAAAAAATATTTAAAAAAAACATGTAATTTAGATTTTTTTTAATACATTGAACCAAACACTGCATAAAAAAAACACAAGCATAACTAACGCAAGCATAACTAACACAAGCATTATTAATACAAGTATTACTAATATACCATATTTTGCATTATTTTTATACACTCTACCAAACGACCCCTTAGAGAGAAAGCAAACCAGTGGAAAATTACTATATCTTCAATTATATTTTAATTTGTTTAAATCCGTGCGAATCGCGGATAAGTAGCAAGACTGTTTTGATCTCATCCATCAGATTGTTCATCTGTTGTAACAAGTTATGCATCTTTCGTAACAGATGATTTATTTGTTCTAATTGATGAGTTATCGATTGGAATATTTTTTTGTAATGTGTAAAAAAAATGACCGACTAACTTAGCTGATCAACATTAACCAGTAACTGAAAAAAAAAGGCTAATATCTTATATTTTTAAATTCAGGAATCAACAATTGCACCTTCATTTTTTGCTTCTTAGAGATAATGTAGCAAAACCCCTTAAAAGCATCATGTTTTCGTTAATTCCATACTTAAAATTAAACTATTTCTAATTTATGCTACCTCATAAACTATAGTTTTAGGCGGTAACGTTCCCTCCTCTTTCTAATTATCACATTTTCATAAATTATGCCTAATTTATTAGGAGTCGACATTTGATTTGGTTCGATTAACTTTGATTTGGTTATTTTAAAATTTTATTTCAATTTTGAAGATTAAAATAGTGAGTCTTTCTTTGTCATGGTTGGGAATTTAAAATTTATGATTATTTTTAAAAAATATTTTTTCCAAACCTATTTTTCATTTCCCAAATATAAATATCTCAACATGCATGAAATGAAATGAAATAACCATAAGTTAACATAACACTTATGTTGAACCGACTCCACTCGACACTCGTTGTACAGTTGTATTTGTATCACCGCCTCCGATTTGTCGTCTCATTGAGGTGCCTTTGGAACAACTCAACCAGGGTTGAAATGAATTTAGGGACGTAACTCGTAAGATTAGGATTACTTTATATATATATATATA
>NW_025817405.1:0-2258 GCF_002878395.1 Capsicum annuum | reverse complement strand
TATTTAGGTGGACAAACAGGCGAAAAGATGCGAACGAGGTATTTTCGTGCCAAGTTAGTGTGCTACCCACAGTTTTAGGGGTAGGCCTGGGGTCCGGGCATGTTGTGGATCAAAAATTGATTAGGGCATGCCAGGGATGTTGAGGATCATCCCAGTAAGGTTAGTTTAATTTTTCGTGGCCATTTGGGTGGACAAACGGGTGAAAAAGTGGGAACGAGGCATTTTTGGGCCAAATCGGTGTGCTAGAGCACACATTTTTGGGTGGGCTTGGGGTCCGGGCATGCTGTGGGATGAAAATCAACCGAGGAGTGCCAGGGAGGTTGGGGATCATCCCAATATAGTTCGTTTAAATTTTTGTGGCCATTTGGGTGGACAAATGGAAGAAACGGCTCAAACGGAGAATTTTCGAGCCCAATCGGTGTGCTATAGACCATAGTTTCGGGGGTGGGCCCTAGGTCTTGGCGTTCTGTGGGACAAAAATCAACCGGGGCATGCCAAGGAGGTTAGGTATTATCCTAGTGTGGTTCATTTAAATTTTCAAGGCCCTTTGGGTGGACAAACGGGCAAAACGATGCGAACGGGGAATTTTCGAGAAAAATTGGTGTGCTATCTCCCACGGTTTTGGGGGTGGTCCTGGTGTCCGGGATTTTTATGGGTCAAAAATCTATCGAGGCATGCCAAGGAGGTTAGACATCATTACAATATTGTCCATTTAAGTTTTTGTACCCATTTTGGTGGACAAACAGGCAAAACGGCGCGAACAGGGCATTTTTAGGGTAAATCGATGTGCTATAGCCCATAGTTTCGGGGATAGGCCCGGGGTTCGGGCGTATGGTGTCCAAAAATCAATTGGGGCATTCCAAAGAGGTAGGGGATCATCCCAGTGTAGTCCATTTAAATTTTTGTAGCCATTTGGATGGACAAAAGGGCTACACGGCACGAACGGGGCATTTTCGGGTTGAATTGGTGTGCTATAGCCCAGGGTATTCTGGGTGGGCCAGGGGTCTGGGCGTGCTGTGGTCTGAAAATTGACTGGGGTATGCCAGTGAAGTTGGGAATCATCTCAGTATGGTCCGTTTAATTTTTCATGGCCATTTGGGTTGACAAACGGGCAAAACGGCGCGAATGGAGAATTTTTGGGCTAAATTAGTGTGCTATAGCCCTTGGTTTTAGGGTGGGCCCGGGTTCCGGGCGTCCTTTCGGATGAAAATCAACCAAGGCCTGCCAGGGAGTTTAGGTCTGGTCCCAGTGTGGTCCATTTAATTTTTTGTGGCCATTTGGATGGACAAACAAGCAAAACTGCGTGAACGAGGCATTTTTGGGACAAATCGATGTGCTAGCCCACGGTTTCAGGGGTGGGCTCGGGGTCCGAGCGTGTTGTGGGCCAAAAATTAACCGGGGCGTCCCATGGAGGTTGGGTATCATCCCAGTTTGGTCCGTTTAATTTTTCATGGCCATTTGGGTGGACAAACGGGCAAACCGGCCCGAACGGGGCATTTTTGAGCCAAATCGATGTGCTATAGCCCACGGTTTTAGGGGTGATCCCGGGGTCCAGGTGTGATATGGGACGAAAATTGATCGGGGTGTGCCAGGGAGGTTAGGGATCGTCCGAGTATGGTCCGTCTAAATTTTCTTGGCGATTTGGGTGGAAAAATGGGTGAAACGGCACGAACGGGGTATTTTTGGGTCAAATCGGTGTACTATAGCCCAGGGTTTTTGGGATGGGCTCTGAGTTTGGGTATGCTGTAGGCCAAAAATCGATCGGGGCATGTTAGGGAGGTTGGGGATCATCCTAGTATGGTCCGTTTAATTTTTTGTGGTCATTTTGTTGGACAAACGGGCGAAACGATGCGAACAGTGTATTTTCGGGCTAAATCAGTGTGCTATAGCTCAAGGTTTTATGGGCGGGCACAGGGTTCGGGCGTGCTGTGGGCCAAAAATTAATTGAGATGTGCCAGTGAGATGGGGGATCATCCCAATGTGGTTCGTTTAAATTTTTGTTGCTATTTAGGTGGACAAACTGGCGATGGGGCATTTTCAGGTCAAATCGGTGTGCTATAGCCCACAATTTCAGGGGTGGGCCCAGGGTTCGGGTGTGTTGTGGACTGAAAATCATTCGAGGCATGCCAGTGAGGTTGGGGATCATTCGAGTATGGTCCGTTAGACTTTTCTTGGCCATTTGGGTGGACAAACGGGCAAAATGGGCCAAAAATCGATCGGGGCGTGTCAGGGAGGTTAGGGACGTCCCAGTGTGGTTT
>NW_025817404.1:0-1043 GCF_002878395.1 Capsicum annuum | reverse complement strand
ATAATTCTTACATGTATGATACTCAATATAGTTGGAATAATCACATTAATAGTTGCATTGATAATTATCTTCAGTCTCAAATCTGTATAGATACTTCCATTATAAGTGGTAGTGAGAATTACACTGACAGTTACATTTATAGGGTCGTTTGTGGTGGTGAAAGTAAAAATAGTAGTGAAAACGAGGGTTCGAGTATACAAACTCGCACAAAGGGCAGTGATTTAACTATAAGAGAAAGTTCTAATGGCAGTGATTTAACTATTGGCAGTAATTTAACTATTGGCAGTGATTTAACTATAAGAGAAAGTTCTAATGGCAGTGATTTAACTATTGGTAGCGATTTAACTAATGGCAGTGATTTAACTATAAGAGAAAGTTCTAATGATCTCAAGGTAACTCAAAAATACAGGCATTTGTGGGTTCAAAGCGAGAATTGTTATGGATTAAATTATAAGAAATTTTTTAAATTAAAAATGAATATTTGTGAACAATGTGGATATCATTTGAAAATGAGTAGTTCGGATAGAATTGAACTTTCGGTCGATCCGGGTACTTGGGATCCTATGGATGAAGACATGGTCTCTCTGGATCCCATTGAATTTCATTCGAAAGAGGAGCCTTACAAAGATCGTATTGATTCTTATCAAAGAAAGACAGGATTAACCGAGGCTGTTCAAACAGGCATAGGCCAAATAAACGGCATTCCCGTAGCAATTGGGGTTATGGATTTTCTGTTTATGGGGGGTAGTACGGGATCCGTAGTCGGAGAGAAAATCACCCGTTTGATTGAACACGCTGCCAATTAAATTTTACCTCTTATTATAGTGTGTGTTTCTGGGGAGGGCGCATGCAGGAAGGAAGTTTGAGCTTGATGCAAATGGCTAAAATATCGTCTACTTTATATGATTATCAATTAAATAAAAAATTATTTTATGTATCAATCCTTACATCTCCGACAACTGGTGAAGTGAGAGCTAGTTTTGGTATGTTGGGGGATATCATTATTGCCGAACCCAATGCCTACATTGCATTTGCAGGTAAAA
>NW_025817403.1:0-1214 GCF_002878395.1 Capsicum annuum | reverse complement strand
TTATGATCTAATTACCAATCAATCGTAGAAAATAAGTGAAATGGATCACGGATTTATCTAAGATCCGTCATAAATTATAAAAAAAAAAGAGAGGAAAAACCTATGGTAAGGAAGTGGATTCATAAAATAATGAGTTAGGTTCTTAGCCTCTAAATAATTAATATTTAATATACAAGTGAAAATTAACGATGAAGTTGGAAAGCCCTGCTACAGACCATTCGTTATAATAAATTAACCTACCGTTTGAAGCCGATTGAATTGAGTTGGGTAGATTTTAAACCTATTAGATGCTTATTTAGACTAGGAAAATGGGAACGACTCATAAATGCCTCAAAAGCACGAGAAATGTATCAAAACTTGTGGTATGACCGGAAAGTACTACTACTGGCCAGACACGCATTAATATAATTAAATAATTTAAAATAAATTCAAAGTAGAATGTAAGTAACTTTTAGGCTAACAAATATTATGTATCCAAGAGATTAATTTAAGCCAGACGTAAGTCATTAAAGAGACCGTGCTAGAAGCACAGGACTCGAGGGATGCCTAACACCTTGGATTTCTAGTTCGCAGACCAAAAATAAAAAGTCATTTCCTTTTGAACAAGAATTTAATAAGATGATTTAGTACTTTAATTGGAAAAACACATTTTCTCAAAATCAACTCCTCAGCGGGTTAGATGGTGAAAAATAGGGTGTGACATACTGTATATATTGCCTGGGAATTTCATGAGAAGTTGGATCCATTCACAATAATGTTGCATAGACTTTTAGTCTTTGGTTCCCTTTTCATATGTTTTCTTCTGTCTTTTCCAAACTTTAGTTTTTTCTTTGCCTTTTTAGTCAAGATCCAAGTCTTCTTGTTTGTTTCATTACTCATTAATTTCTCACAATGATGATAAAGGTAAGGTACAAGTTTTCCATGAAGACTAGGAATAGTGAAAAAGGTAAAATTTTGCTCTTTGTTAAGCACCAGAGCCACCCAATTGTGTGAGTTTTCTCACCAATATATCCAAAGTTGTGAACTTGCCTATTAATCTTTAGTAAATATTAGTATTCAATAATGTCTCAAGCTTCTTCTTCCAAAATTTTCAAGTACGATGTATTTTTGAGTTTTAGAGGCGAAGATACACGCAGAACCTTTGTGAGTCATCTCTATAATGCTTTGGAACAAAAAGGAATCCGCACTTTTAAAGACGATGAGCGGCTGGAAAC
>NW_025817402.1:0-1190 GCF_002878395.1 Capsicum annuum | reverse complement strand
CTGAAGCTACAAATCAGCTAACTTAGCAGTGTGCAGAGCTATGTCGATCGGAAGACATTAAAATTTCAGAGCTAAAAGGAGACGTTGGGACACTCCATAAAACCCATAACGTTTATCAATCTACAATTGCAGGTACAAGCAAAGGAGTTAGTGGAAAAAGATACCAGAACATGAACATGAATAAGATATTTGAGAAGCCATTTATACCAAAAATACAAAAAGATCCCTTGTATATACCCCCACAAATTACCACATATCGAGATAGTTTGAACCAAGATAAAAAAAAACTTATAACCATCTAGCCCGAGGATACATAAAAAATATCTACAAAGTACAAACTTTTCTAAACCTTAACCCCAGAGCTACAGATATCCAAGAACCAAACACAAACTATATAACCCAAAGATTGCATAACAAGCTAATCGCACTACCCAAAACTAACCCAAGTTTAATAAAAACTTATTTCGACTATGGATTATTAAATATCATATATACCCAAGATGGAGAAGAACTATCAGTTATGAAAGAATTACATAAAATATTCACCACTTATAAAAGAGTAACCAAAGGAAATCTATTTTATATAAAGTTTTATACTGCACCAGCAGTGATATTATACGATGAGATCAAACCAGTTATACAAGTTATAAAAATAGGATTAACCAGAGATATGATTATACCGAAAGATATTGTACAGCATCCAGAGATACCCAGAATTGAGATACCTGATTTCTACGCAAATAAATGACTTATTGGACTAGCTACAATTATTCAAGAATTAGCAAATAATTATATCAATGGAAACCCAATATGGAGCTATTATTCAAGAGACCATAAAATGATTTATTCAAATTCAAGAGAATTACGACAAACAGATATGGAAGATATCAGACAATGGGTAATGACGTTACTTAACCCATAAAAAAAATCTACTGCAAGAGCAATTAAGAAAAGATTTATTTCAGACGGATTATTAACAATATATTACAAGATAATTGGACACAAATATTCAGACCATCAATGTTCGAGATGTAAAGGAAAAGATAACGTTATACCAGACGTACAACTAGAATGAAGATAAGCATGCCAGCTGGAAAGAAGATAGAAAAGCAGCAAATACGATAAGAAGAAGAGAACAACGGTGCAATAATAGAGAGACAAGTTAATTAAAGTTGAAAGTGACATATGGA
>NW_025817401.1:0-1379 GCF_002878395.1 Capsicum annuum | reverse complement strand
ATCTCGTGCTTCCTGTACAGAGAAAGCTAGCCATAGATTACATCTAACTGTAAACAGGTATATATCGTGGAAAAATTTTGAGCTTTAACTCTATATTATGTTCATAAACATATATCTTATACATATTATTGTTGTACAGGGATAAGGAGAGTGTAAATTCATGTCAACCAGGCGTGAAACATAATGGATCTAGTTTCCGTTTCAAAAGTGAAAAGCGGGTCTGGAAAAGGAAAGAGGCAAGGACCAATTTCTTGTGTTTACTCGATAAAGTTCAGATGTTGTATAAAACCTAAAAGAAGTTTTTGATATTGTTTACTCAAGATTGGGTCGTTTAGCAGTTGGTGTTGCTTCCTAGACACCGTCATGTTGTTTAGTTGTTGTTGTTGGTATGAATCTTGTTATATTCTCAGCATAGCAAAGATGATTGGTCTCGTATTTGAGATGATTTACTTAGTGAGTAGGTTAGCATTTCTGTTAGATATGCTGTATATAATTATCTCTAGTTTCAGATAGATAATGTCTTTAAGCCAAGTTCTTGATATATACCATATATGTTGTGCTATGAAAGATCAACATACTTTGTAAAATATTAAAGTTGTTGTTTAATTAGTAGTCAATATTTTACACCATTCCTGCTAATGTTTTCGTTCTGAAATCTCTCTTGATCAAATGTTTCAAAGATTGAGGGATCAAGAATAGATAGTTGTCTCATCAATAGATAGAAATAGGAGATTTCCCCTTATTCTTGAGAGATTCTCTCTCTGTCTCTTTCGATCTATCATAACAGATTAGGCTATCTATCAATTGATTTGAAAATAGCATGCTCAATCTCACTTTTTGTTCATTTTCGCCACGAAAACATAGCTGCCATAATAAGAAGTAGGCAAACCAGCTAGAAGTACTCGCTTTCACGCCCTTGAATTATTATTCACAAATGAATTGGGAAAGCCAACAGAAAGATTTGATTCTAACTTCGTAGAGCCAGTGTTGTTGTTGCTTGTGCATAGGGACGTCCCCCACTCCTGTCCCGTGGTGCTAAGGGGCTTTTGTTTTTGGAACAGACGACAGTGTTTTGCTTACACCTCAAATCAAGCTTTTATTGTGACGTGCTATGCTTTCTCCCCCATTGCTAGTAGGTTGATGGGTCACGTTCCCGGCACACATGTTTTGGCCTTGTGTGTCCATAACTCAAAATAGGTGACCTAACGGCCGCCGCCCGACTAAACATATCAATAGTCACTAGATTCATATGAGTTACTGAGGAGTAAGGATATATATATATATATATATATATATAAGAATAGTGAAAGTCAGAAATATTTTTGTTGACTCATGTTGAAGAGATATCTTTCTAAACCGACCGAGATCTTGTGATGTGT
>NW_025817400.1:0-2475 GCF_002878395.1 Capsicum annuum | reverse complement strand
GTATATTAGCAAGAGCGTTGTGAGATGATTCCTTTCCCAAGTAAGAAATTATTGAATTCATGAGACATATTCTCCACCAGAATCAAATCTTAATATTTTGATACATGTGGAAAATTGATTATCAATGTAAGCCAAAAATTTCTTGAACATGGAACACACTTTAGATTTGGATTGAAGAAAATACACCCATGTAAACAGACTATAATCATCTATGAATGTCACAAAATACTTGAAATGAGCATGTAAAACAATTGGTGAAATACCCCAAACATCATTATGAATTACATCATAACACTTTGTAGCATAACTACCAAAATTAGGAAAAGAAAAGAGTTTTACTTTGGCCTAATTTACAATTAGAACAATCAAAGGAAGAAACTGAAAATTGATTTTTATTTCCTAACAGACCAAAATATGATAAATGAGACAACGCAATAGAATTAGGATGTCCTAGACGCTTATGCCAAACCTTCGTCTTACTAGTTGTAGGAGTACAAACAAAAGATAGAGCACGAGGAATGGAAAAGTGTGTAGAAACAATCTTCCAGCTTTAGGCCTCTTCGCGATTATCATCCCCAACACCTAATCCTGCACAAGGCAACTATTACGAGAAAATTTCATATCACAATTGTCATCTACTAATTGACCAACTAAAATAAGACTAGTGGAGAGCTTTGGTGATACAAAAACATTCTTGAAAGTTTGAGTAATATCCCCAACATTGGTAATGGGTAAATTAATACCATTGGCAACTTGAATTTGTGAGAGACCGTGATATTTACGAACATTTTTAGCCCACTAGTTGAGTTGGTCATATGATTAGAAGCGCCAGAATCAACAAGCCAAAAATTAAATGTATTATCATTACCTTGTAGCCCCAAGGCTGAAAAGGTTGACACAATCATTTGTCGTACCATTTTAGGAGTAACTTGTCCATTCCCAGAGTAGCAAATTGGTTGTTAGTTCCTGTTGAATATGAGTTATCAGAAGTGGAACCATTTATCTCCGCATGGAAGGCATTGATCCTATAATTTTGAGGACGTGGGGGACAATCCTTGATTATACGCCCATGTTGTTTACAATAATTACAGAATTTCTTAGCATAATTGCTCGCAATATAGCCATATTGCGAGCAACTGTAGCATTGAATTCTGCTCATGTACCTACCCTTTCCTTTTCCTTGAGCAGCAAAAGGAACAGTCTAAATGTCTTCTTGCTTGAAAGCGTTTTGTGTGAAAAGACACTACTCTTTACGAAGTAATTCCCTAAACAGATATCCAAAGAGGAAAACGATCTCGATTCATCAAGTTAGACGAACATTCTCAAATTCAAATGGCAATTTCATCAAAAATTGGTTTTTCTTGCTTCACTCATGAACTGCTTAAATTACAGAGACAGATTCAGCAGATAGTTTAGCATAAATAATATCTGTAAATTCAGCCCATAAGTTCTGAATCTTGAACTTAGAGACCTCCTTAAGAGTAATTAGCAAAACCATGCTCTAGCTGAAAGCGCCTTGCGCTATGGTCTTGGTTGTAAACTTTTTGTAAGTAATCCCACATGGCCTTTACTGTCTTGTATGGCCTGAGATTAAGAACAATAAGAGGGTCAATTGACCCTAAAATCCATGTCATCACCCGAGCATCTTTAATCATCCATTCACCGAGCTTTATGGGATCGTAATCTATGTCATTACTCGAGCATCTTAAATCTTCCATTCACCGAGCTTTGTGGGATCGGTTGGAGAAGGATCACTTCCATCTACATGTCCCCATAATTCTTTTCTAGTAACAAATAGCTGAAATTGAAATTCCCAGACAGAGTAATTTTTTTTGGTGAAACGAAAATGGAAGGACTCAAACCGATGTGACGCCATGTTCTTGACTAGCTTAGGGGGACGAAAACACAACGATACCAGAATGACCAAGAATAAATTCGGTAAATGCTTAGGACTGATTGTTAATAGTAAGCCGTAAGAAGAACCAAGACTTTCAAAAATAAAATTCTGAAAGGCAATCAAAGCTAAAAAGAAGGCTCTAACACCATGTCAATTTTGCTGAATGATCTCTCAAGTTGAGAGTTCTGCCATTAAATAAAAAGACTTCTCCTTGTATATCCCTAAAGATCTGCCATGAATCTCCTAATATTTGCCATGTTTTCCCTAATATTTGTCTAAGAATATCTCCTATATCTAAGTATTAAAAGATATTTACACAAAGATTACGCATTTATAACTGTAATCAGTCCACTAAAATCTATCCAAAATATCTGTTCAGATAGTTGGACAGATATGATCTGCTGAAATTTGTCCAGATAGCTGGACAAATATGATCTGTCTATTATCCTAACAGTTGGCACATTATTGTCATACTAAAGGGAGACTACAACATACTCTTGTTGTGCACATCAAGTGCATACACAAAGACAACTCATTAATGCCATGACAAAATGTTAGGATTTCTAAGGTAAAGGATC
>NW_025817399.1:0-2836 GCF_002878395.1 Capsicum annuum | reverse complement strand
TCATTTAGGACATCCAAAGGACCATATGGAGTGTTACCTACGGGGGGCGTCACCACTCAAGTAGTTTGTTATACGGAAAGCTTGATCTCTCCAAAATTAATTACTTTCTTAGTAGTATTTGCTTATGATCAGAGTATCCTCGTATCCTCCTCATGCATGCTGCAACAATTTATTATTATAAGTTATATTAACTTGTCAATGTTTGGTTTCGAAATTATGTCATTGCTTATTTCATGTCACAACATGCCCAGAGCCGTTAAAGCGTTATACGCAGTTCATATCACTATCATAGATTGGGTTAGCCAAATTTAGAAATATGAGGAAAGATCATTTGGCCATTGCCTTTGCAATAAGCTTCTCCTCATATCAAGTTTATGGTTCTTATTAAACACATGATCATTAAGGTGATTCGAGGATCGATCTCCTTTTGGCCCCACTAAATCGAAGTGACCTTACAATTAGGTTTATCAAGGTCTCGAAACATTTGTGAGTCATATTCAATATGTTGAGGACATTTTTTTTACCCTTTTTCGTAATTAAAATTAACATGGAGTGAGTAATAATATAGTAGTACAAAATTAATTGTATTTCATCATTTAATACTGGACCAATTGTAGTATTCTACCAAATTTAGAGATTTGAATATTGAGTATCAAATTAGAATACTAATAAATACAGTGACTAATAATATGCAACAGTTTCTCAATCAATACTTTACTCGTTTTGTTAAATCCTTTTCCAAATAGAAAGAGAATAAAAGTTTGCTTAATTGGTTCTCTAATTACTCCTATATATGTGTTCGCTATTTATTCTTTTTGTTCTTCACATCCCAAGCTTTTTTTATACTTTGTTATTTACAGAAATTGCCCCTTTTTTCCCTCTCAAAACTTTGATCATGAAAGTCTACAGAAGAATATAAAAGAATAGTTGTGTCAGATTGTACCCTATTGGGGTACGTAAGAGAAAAAATGGGAAATTTTTTGCTGAAATAAAACACCCATTGAACAAGAAAATGATTTGGTTGGGTACTTTTGTTACGGCTGAAGACGCTTCGAAAAATTACGAGTCTAAGAAGCTTGAATTCGAAGAATTAGTGATGGCTAAAAGAGCGAAAAATGGCCAGATTTCTGAAAAATCTAATGAAGAATCTTGTGTTACTGATGAATTTGAAGAAAAATCGTCAATGAGTGTTGATGAGAATACGAATACATCAAATGGGGTTGAAGAAAGTGATGAAGAATTAATGATGGGGACTTGGGTGAAAATTTCAGAAAATCAAGAAGTGAAATATTCACATAAATTGGGAGTTCCAGTTGTGGATAATTATGGGGTTTTGTTGGGTGAATTTAGTATTTTGGATGATTTTAGAATATATATATGTGATACTGCTAGCAATTAAAAAAAAATTGTAACTATAGGAGGATACAAGCTGTTTATGATTTGTTGTTAGTATATGTATTGTTATAGAAATTGTCAAATGAATAATTTATAAATGTTGGGGAAATTGAAACCCTCTTTGAAAAGTATATATGGTGCTTAATGCAATTGCAGTATAATTATGTTTATCTTTGTTTTTCTGATGAAATTTGCTCAATGTGTTGAGATTATAAGAATTCCTTAAATTTTTTATTTTGAGATAGAAAAAAGATTCATAATCTATAAAGAATTTGGATTTTCCTAAAGATTACAACTTTAAATCCGAGCTTAGATTGAAAAAAAAAAGTACTCACTTCATGTTAATTATAATTACGAAATAGGGTAAAGAAATGTCCTTAACATATTGAGTATGATTCACAAAAGTAGTATTGCATGACAATTTTTTGAACGTATATCAGATACTGAGGTGCAATACAATATTTGTAAACAAATATATAAACATAAAAGCGGAGGCAAGCAAAGGGGTACGGGTACATTAGTGAGACATATAGGTGATGCTCGCAAAAGAGAGTTAGAAATTGCACGAGGTGGTGGGGATGCTGATGGGCCAACGCAAAATAGAATGGACCCAGAAACCGGTCAGGTAACGAAGAAGTATAATAAATTGAGGGACCAGGAAGAAATAGCTAAAATTGTAGCTGTGGGTTGTTTGCCTTTTAGTTTTTCTTCTTCTGATGCCTTTATTCATTATCTTCAAACTATTTATAATCCTATGTTTAATGGTGTTCCTAGAAGTACTTGTCGATCTGATATTTTTAGACTTCATTCACAATATTGTTTTTATTTTTCAATATTGTTAAAAAAATATTCAATGTAGATTGTCCCTAACTTCTTTGATCTTGGTCGTGCTGTAATTAAAAATGATTATTTAACCGTTACTTGTCACTGGATGGATAGTAATTTTGTGATGCAAAAAAGTATTCTTGCTTTTTTATATGATGAAGACCGAAAATATACTAGAGATTTTATTGCTGATTCTATTGTTAAAGTTGTCGGATTTTATGTTATCGAAAATAAAATCTTATGTATTGCTTTTGATAATGGTTCTAACAACAAGACTGTTATAAAAAAAATTAAAATATATGTTATCTCCGCCGTTGCCTGAAAATTTTCATATTAAGTATGCATGTCATATATATAATTTAATTGTAAAAGATGATCTAGAATTTTTTGAGCTTTATATTGAAAAAATTCGTCTTGCTGTTGGTTCTATTCAAGAAAATAATCGGAGAAAAAGAATTAGAGAATTTAAAATTAAATGTCAAGAAAATGGACTTGCACCGATATTGATGCTTGAGGAAATTGATATTAGATGGAATTCTACATATGATTTTTTAAAAACTTGTTATAAATATAGAGTTCCTATTACACTAGCTTTTAACCAACATTGCGGTTCATT
>NW_025817398.1:0-2419 GCF_002878395.1 Capsicum annuum | reverse complement strand
ATAATATCTCCCTAATTAATGATCTTCCTTCCTGATTTTTTCTCTTCTATTAATGCTTAAGAGCCCGTTTGGATAAGATTAAAATCTGGTCAAACTAACCTTTAATCTCTTTTTTAACTTTTTAAGATGTTGGTAAAATAAAAAAGTGCTTAAAAAATAAAAATTGATAAAAAAAATCAAAAAGTAAGGAGCTGAGTACCCTTACTTTTTGCTTTTTAGATTAAAATTCTTTTAGATTTGACCAAAATGTTTATCTTTTTATCCCTTATATTTTCCTCAAATTCCAACAATATCCTAAACTTGTAACCTTTAATATATAATTTTTTTCTTTTTCTCTTTGCTGCTTTGCTTCATTTCTTGCCTCCAATTTTCTCTTCATCTTTCTTCTTTATTTTCATCGAATCCTTCATTACATCAGAGATTTGTTCCAAAAATTTTATATTAGATTTAAAAATTATAAATAATTCACCTTATTTATGGTGTTAACAACTTTATGGATATTTAAGTCATTTTAACAACAAAAAAGTGTTGAACATCATTTGTTTACCAGACACATCAACAATATTTTTCAGTTTCAACACTTCTATCCAAACACTTATCTGCTTAATTTATAAGTATTTATTTTAAACTTTTAATCACTTAAGCTAAAAAACTATTTTTTTAATTCTATCCAAACAGGCTCTAAATCATCGTCTTTCCTGATTTTTCTCCTACATTTATGCATGCAACTTTGTTTTTTCCTCTCCTAAAATCTCTCCCATTTTTTTAAAAAAAATTCTATTGGTACATATATAAATTTATTTAGTTATTCATACATGTTTATTCTTTTAATGGTGGTTCATATAAAAAGGGCAGCCCGGTGCACTAAAGCTACCGCTATGTGCAGTGTCCGGGGAAGGGCCCCACCACAAGGTGTATCGTACGCAGCCTTACCTTGCATTTCTGCCAGAGACTGTTTCCAAACCTTGAACCCGTGACCTCCTAGTCACATGACAGCAACTTTATCAGTTACTCCAAGGCTCCCCTTCTTTTAATGGTGGTTCATATGAATGATAAATATGATATCATTATATGAGAATTATGGTGATTCATACGATAGATATATTTTGTATGATTTTAACGGGTGATACATATGATATTAATGGGTGATACATATTGTATTATGATGATTCATATGGTAGATACAATTATTTATTTCAATTATTGGGTGATTCATATGATATTAATGGGTGATATATATATGGTATTATGGTCATTCATATGATAGACACAATTATTTATTTCAATTATTGGGTGATTCATATATATGATATTAATGTGATTCATATGATAGATACAATTATTTATTTCAATTATTGGGTGATTCATATGATATTAATGAGTGATATATATGGTTATGGTGATTCATATGGTAGATACAATTATTTATTTCAATTATTGAGTGATTCATATATTATTAATGAAAGGTAATGGTGTAGTTAGTGTAGGAAATAAAAGTAATAATATTTAAGGAAAAAAGGACTAAAAGCAGAATTGAAACATAATTAAAATTAAATCTAGAAAAAGCAGACTAAAATTAAAGAAGAAATTAAAGACAAACAAAAAGAAAAAAAAAACAAAAAAAACACATCTTTCATAATTAAAGACGAAAAAAGAGAAACTTAATTAAAACACCTAAATTAGATCTACAAAGGAGAAAAATTAGGTATCTTTCCTTAAATAAAAAAAATACAATGAATAAAAGAGAATTTGTTACTTCCTTAAATAAATATCTTATTAGTTTTAAATTATCACTTTTTTATATGTATCACCATATAACATATGTATCACTATTTTAAAAAACCGAGAAAAATATAATTAACAAAATAATTAAGATTTTATGTAATATCACTTAAAGATTCAACGATTTATGTGAGTTACCCAAAATTATTTCTGGAGTTATCTGTGTGAAGTTTGAGTCATGGGTCCTGGTGGCACCAATACTAGCAATCCATTTCAAGACAGTCCATGTACATATATTATCATTAGGGGTGTACATAGGTCGGGTTGGTTCGATTTTTTATTAAAGTATAACCAAACCAATAATGTTAGTTTTCTAAATCTATAAACCAAATCAAACCAATATGCAATTAATTTTTTTATTTTGGTTTTAGTCGGGTTTTTCCAATTTTTTTGATTTTTTTGGTTTTCTAGGTTTATTTACAATTATAATGTGATTGAAGAAAAAAATTAAATGTTTTCACTAAAAAGAAAAAAAAATTGGTCATAGAGTAGTTCCAATAAAAATTAAGTTGGCAAATTACTAAGACGTTTAAACTACTATCTCTCAAAGTAATATTATGTGGATACCTAAATAGTTCAATTTCTAAGTCACTAGTCACAGTAGCTTGTCTGAAAGTTTCCTTCACATAAAATGTGA
>NW_025817397.1:0-1034 GCF_002878395.1 Capsicum annuum | reverse complement strand
AGATCGATAATCAATTAGGGTCAATTAGGGATGAGAAAATTTGTTCAATTTACCATAAATAAATTATGAGCAATTAATTTTGTAAAATAATCCCTAATTATTTTTGTACCTAATTCAAATCATCAATTGTACAAAAATCAGTCCACGATGTTATTCAAGAAACGTGATACACAATCAGATGTTCTTTACCAAAATATTATTCAAATTATCACAAGATGAATCCAACCGTAGAAATATAATACGCAGTCAAATGTTCTCCGTTATAATCACGAGCCGAGAAATTTGTCAACTAATTCGAAGAAGATGGATAATTTCAAAATTCGGAATTAGCAAACTATGACAAAATTGATCATTATTAAAATTAGGATTTTTCACATCTGGTAGTCTTAAAACATAAGCACACAAAATGGCAAAGAATCGGATGAAATAAATCATTCATACATTGCTAATTCAGAGTCCGAAATCTGTTAAAGAAGGGGAAAAGAGATTAAAATTAAACACAAAAAATTAAATATTTAGGCAAACTTGTGGATGGGTTTTTGAAAACCCATCTCTTTTTTGACAAACGGATCAACGGCACGGAGAAGGTTGGTGGCGGGTGGACGACGGAGATGACCTGGGGCGGCGACGGTTGGTTCACGGAGGAGGTTGGAGAGCAGGGGGGTCTCGTGGCAATGTTGGAGCGGCGTAGGCGTGCTGGTTCATCGCCGGAAAGGGGAAAATGGAGGGAGAGGTGGTGATGGAGGCTGAGGGACTGGCGGCGCAGCGCTGGCAGCGGCGAGGACGAACGGCAGGAGGCAGCGGTAGATCTGGTATCGCCAGAGTAGGCGTTGGCGGCGCATATAGAGGGCGGTGGGAAAGCTATTGGAGAAGGGGGTCTCGGTGGCGCTGCTTCGCCGATCAGCGGCGGCAGCCATAGGAAAGAGAGGTTAGATAGAGAGAGAAGGAGAGGTGAGAGAGAGAAGGGGCGGCTGTTGTTTGGTTTTGGAATTAGGGTCAGGTTTTTGGATTAAAAAGGAAAGAAAGGTGTATCA
>NW_025817396.1:0-1947 GCF_002878395.1 Capsicum annuum | reverse complement strand
CCGGATATTTTTCTACAGACAATCAGTTATATAGACATTATAGAGAAGAACAAATATCTGCTATAGGAGAGGACTTTAAAATACTAGATTTAGTAAATACTAATTCCTTAAGACATTTAAAAAATAATAGAATGCTATTAATGCATATGGGTTTAATTGTTATAGGAATAAAAGGTTTAACTAGAAAAAATCTAGGATCCAAAGTACTAATAACAATATATGATGATAGATGGTCAGACATTAAGAAATCAATAATAGGATTAACCGAAGTAGATATGACAAATAATGGAGGAATATCTATATAAGTCCAAACTTCCTAATGAATTTAAAAGAATTTGAAAGAAACATTAAAATAGGAATTCAAACTAAAGGATACGAAGAAATGAATAGTGGAAATAATTTATTAATGTGCATAGGTTTTATTGGAAAATTAACTTTAAGTAGTAATACAAAATTCAAACTAAAAGTAAATGATGTAGTTGAGATAATGGGAAATAAAGGCATAAGTTTAATAAAACCAATAAAAATAGATCCCGAAATATATGCAGGTT
This sequence comes from Capsicum annuum, assembly GCF_002878395.1. Taxonomy (NCBI): domain Eukaryota; kingdom Viridiplantae; phylum Streptophyta; class Magnoliopsida; order Solanales; family Solanaceae; genus Capsicum; species Capsicum annuum. The sequence goes on along the minus strand of NW_025817396.1, from coordinate 1,396 downwards.
TAGAATGGAATTTAAACAAATTTACTAAACCAAAAAGTTTTACACCAGACTCTCATCTATTATATACTACAAGTAAAGGAGAAACTTTGGTCAGGTTTACAGATTATAAATACACAACTAAAAGAAATTTAGACGATGATGAAACAGAGAGTAATATCGAAACAGAAAGCGAGTTTATGAATATAGAAGTCCTACAAGAAGGATATGAAGTAGACATGGCTATAGAAAAGGCTGAAACTTTAGCGGAAGAATATAAATATATAACTTTTAAATGTAAAGGATGTCAAAAAGACGACATGAAAATTGAAGAATGTGTAGAACATTTTAAAAACTGCTTAGAGAGAAATGATAATTTAGGATATAGAAGTAACAAATCATTCCTCGAAAGAAAAGATGTAGACGACACAATTTCTATATTAAGTTCCACAATAAGTTATAAAGAACTAGCAGAATTAGAACCAACTAGCTCTTCAAGTGCTAGCCCATTCCAACAAACAAACCCTAATCCCCAACCAATAGACTATAGTACAGGTAATATACCTAGAAGACCATCCATTAGAATAAACCCAGATACAGTACTTAGGGGAGATCATATAAAACCAGCAGGTAAAAGAATGCCAATAGAAGAACCAATTAAACTACAAGAAGGAGGAAGCAAAGGTAAAATTCTGAATATAGCAGCACATGATCCCCAAATGTGGGATACAGTGATAGACTTATGGAAAGGAATAGTAGCTGTAGATTACTTAAGACATTATACAGAAACAGATACGAAAACAATGTATAAATATTTAGAAACCTTTTTAGGCGAATCTGCAAAAGCTACATGGGAAAGTTTTAAGACAAACTGCCCATATGATTTCCAGGTTTTATTAAGTATGGGACCAAATCCCTATAATTTCACAAACAAAATACATATGTTATTAACTGAAAAAGATCCAAAGAGTGGATTATTAGCACTACAAAAGGAAGCATTAATCAAACTAGAACAATTAAGTATTTCGCATTGGGTATATATAAAGAATTCCTACAAGACTATTTCTATTATTGTACTGTCAGCGGAAATACTTTTAATGAAGAATTAGGCAAAAAATTATTCAATAAATTGCCTGGAGCCTTAGGAAGAGAAATAGAAGATAGATGGTACAAGAGAGATGGGGTAATAGCCAACCCAAATTTAAAATGGACAATAGGACATAGAACACAACATATAATGGATATATTAACAGAAAAATGTACAAACATACAAATACAAAAATAATTAAAAAGAAATGAAATGAATTTCTGTAAATCTGTTATATACACAACCCAGAATTACGATCAAAAACAACATAAAAAATATAAGAAAAGAAATAATCAGAAACCATATAGTAGAAAACAATACTTCTTAAGAAAG
>NW_025817395.1:0-1056 GCF_002878395.1 Capsicum annuum | reverse complement strand
AATTGACCTAAGAAAGCAACTCAGTTTCAAGGCGATTAACTCAACAACAATGGGTAGAAAGTTTGGATGAAAAGACCAAGATGCTTAATCCAAAATGCATGGCATAATCATTAGTGTTGACTATCATTTTTAGATGAATTTTTCATTTCTTTGTTTTAAAAGGAGACATTCATTGTCTTTTCTTTCTTCTCTTTATTTTAATTTTATCTTTCTTAAGTCAGTTATCAAAACAAAAATTGTCATTCTTTTTTGTTTCTTGTCTTTGAGTCAAGTCCGTATCAAAACAAATGAGAAAAGATTTCAAAATTGGTTACCAGCTTCTTTAATTGCACAAATAAATACAAAAGCTAGCACATGAAAGAGACATGATTGTGAGCCCAAAAAAGGCATGCAGGAAGTTTTGTCAATAGAGAAGTCGGGGAACTCACGGAAATACCAAGATTCAAAGGGTTTATTTGAGAAACACGACAAAGCAGAAATACTGTGTTTGTTTCAGAGTCACTCTTAATAAGCTGAGTTTGAGTCAATAATACATCAAGTCAATGACATATGCTAATGGTTGGAAGCAAAGCTAAATGTGATGGGGGCAGGAGAAATTTCCTAAAAAGCCAAGTTTTTAAACTCACAAGTTTTCTTTGTATGTAATAGGAATACATGTTGCATTCAGATCAAGGATTTCAGAGCCTAAACATCAAAGGTCGTAATTTCTCACCTCAACAAATGCAAGAGGCAAGGTTGTTGCACAAGTTTGGTATTCAAAACTATGGTAAAACTCATAATTCAAGATCTCTAGGAGACACACTTTCTTGTTTTGGTAATTCAAGCAGCTTTGGTAAGGAGACACACATCATTATTTTGATAATTCAAACAACATTGATAAGGAAACACACTTCCTTGATTGGGTAATTCGAATTTCGCTTCTTAGGTAATGCATTTACTAACTTAAGTCTTGATTCCTATAAGACATACCTTTTAGTTGAGTCATTCCTATTGATTCCTATAAGACGTACCTTTTAGTCAAGTCATCCCCTCTTATAAGAATCAGAGGGGATGACT
>NW_025817394.1:0-1181 GCF_002878395.1 Capsicum annuum | reverse complement strand
TCTTTTTTTTTCTTGGAACTTTAAGAAGAAAAGAAAATAACAAATTATCAAAAGAATTGACGAAAATCTTTTTTGCATTTTTCAGATTTAAATTCCCTATACAAAATGAAACCTATGACAACCAAAGAAAAATCTCTTTTTGAATTTTCGATTCTAAATTTCATATGAAAATGAAACTTGAAACTATTAAAGGAAAATCTTTTTGTGGTTTTCTTTTTGAAGATGTATATGACACACCTACTTTAAATGAAGAGTGAAGAAAATCTTTTTTGGATTTTTTTTTCATATTCGTATACAAAATAAAATATATGATTACCAAAGAAAATCTTTTTGGGTTTTCAATTTCGAATTTCATATGAAAATGAAAATTGAAACTATTAAGGAAAAATCTTTTTGCAGTTTTCTTTTAAAGAAATATATGACACCTACTTTAATAAAGAGTGAAGAAAATCTTTTTTTTGAATTTTTAAAATAAGGTCCCCGAACCAACAATGGCTGCCTACGTATCTCACTCCCGAGAGAGGAGAATCATGGGTGCGTAGTTCATCCAGATTGAACAATTAAGGATTAAATGACAAACTAAACTCTGAATTGAGAGACACGGCTAAAGACAGACGAATAAATCTTTTTTGGGTTTTTAATTAGAAACTAACACCAACAACTATGAAAGAAAAAATATTTATAATATTTTCATTACATAAAAATGTACAAAGCTCCTATTGAAAGGAAAAAATATTTTTTTTTGGATTTTTCGAATTGTGAATACTTACTAAAGAAATAAAAGGAGAAATTTTTAACGTTTTTAATTTTTGGGGAAATGAGTGCAAAAAGTAAAAAAAAATTTTTTTTATTTGTGAAAAACGAAAGCCATAAAGAACCCTAAAAACTACCAAATCTTTTTTTTTTCACTCTTTTGTTTTCTTCCCTTTTTTTTTTCAAAAATTTCTTGCCTACACACTTTGCTTCTAACTCATGCTTTTGCCCAAATCAGTCTGTCAAATTACTTCGTTACCCTCAAAGATACAACATTTAGCACGTAGGGATGCCTTAGAGGTGAATCTCTTATAAAGGGCCACGTGGGTCCCGCTAGATCTCGATATCATGCAAATAAGCATGACCTAAAGGCTGACCTGCGCTGGGGTTCACTAACAAGGCTTTTCAGGGGAGCGTATGGTCGATAG
>NW_025817393.1:0-1134 GCF_002878395.1 Capsicum annuum | reverse complement strand
CATTTTTTTGTCAATCAGCAAAAGGCTGAAGTGTGTGTTGCACACACACGATGACGTGAAAAAATTAACCAATTAAAAAAAATACGTGGCAAAACAAAATTATACATGTAATTGCTGATATTTTCTATTTTTATTTAATTATTTATTTAATAATAATTTCTTAATTTAAAAAAAAAAAAGAAAAAAAATACCCCCCCCCCCCCGTCGTCGTCTTCTTCACCACAACCCCCACCCCCGCGTTTTCAAGCATCTCCCACCCACCCAATCATCGTCTTCTTCATCCCCCTCTCCCGGCGTCTTCACACACACAAACACATACACATAGTCGTCGTCATCACCCCATCCCCCTTCACTGAATTTTTTTTTTGTTGTTGTTATTTACATGAATTTACATACGTTGACTCTTGCTATGAATAATATGTTGAAAATCCAACAATTTAAATGTAGCAAACTTTAATTTTTTCCGGCAAACTTTCATTTTTTCCGGCACACTAATGACGGAAAAGAATAAGATTAACAACAATTTTTTTTAAATCAAATTCAAAAGTAAGAACAAGAAAGGAGAAAAAGTACAAAAAATGGTAGGAGAATTAAGTTTAGAAAAAAAAATGAAGAAGAAGAATGGTGAAGAAGATGAAATAGGGGTATCGGGGTGGGGGGAGGAATTATGTTGGAGGTTTTTTTTTAAAATGAAAAAAAAAATTGGGGCCCTCAGTGCCACTTGGCACTTTTCTATTCATAACTTAATAAAAAAATTACTCTTCATGCGCCTCTCGAGATTACACAGCATGTGCAGTGCCATGTAGGCAAAAAATAACCAATTGAATCAAAATTGGGGGGGCGGGGGGGTTAGGGGCGTGATAGGTGCAGACCATAGTTAAGGTGTCTAAGTGAATTTTGGCAACAAATTTGAGTGTCTATCGATGCCTTTGGCCTATATATAATATGTCCTGATTACAAAAAAAAAAAAGAAGAAGTAGATTTCATTTAACTAGAATATTTCATATTGACTCGTCTTAATTATTTGTTAGCTAAAGTAACGATAGGATAATAACAGAGTCACAATTTTCACTAGAAAGATTCAAAATATGACGAATAAACACACGAAAAAATTGAAGAAAGCTTGAAATATAC
>NW_025817392.1:0-1234 GCF_002878395.1 Capsicum annuum | reverse complement strand
ACAATCACACAAACTATCTTTGTATGAAAAATTACGATGGATTGAAGACCGTGATGGGGATATTAAAGATGCTGTGAGGAACACGATAAATTGTTGGTGCATGCATTATGATGAGAATTATGAAAGGGAACTAGTACAGACTTTAACTGAGCAAGCTAGGAGAGAATTCATGTCGCTGCCTGCAGTAAGATCAATAATGCAGTCTTTGCAAAGAGTTCAGCTTCCAGAAAACGAATGGAAAGACGAGTGTATGATATGCAAGGAGATTTACTCACCTGGATCAGAACCATACAGCTTGCCTTGCAGCCACAGTTTCCATTATGGCTGCATCGAAACTTGGCTTCTTAAAAATCCAAATTGTCCCATGTCTCGTTACAAGTTGCCACCAACGGAGTCCAAATAGATAAGATCTCTTTCTAGTAATTAAAATATATTTTAAGATAGGTTAATACTGTCAAAAAGTTATCTTTTCTCTTATGGCCAAACAATTCTAGCTATTGAATTTATTAATAGAATCGTGGCACATTCCAACACTTTCTCTTTTCCAATGGAAAAACTTGTCATATTTAGCTTCATGATACTTGTATTCACAATGCAAGATTGAAAGGTCCAGCACTACTTATGCAAGGGTAATTTTTGATCACACTAACAAAATTATTTCTTTAATTCAAACGCCACAAGCTTTATACTTAGATATGTTTATATGTATATATATATATATATAAAACTTTGTTACCCGATTATCTTAACAGAAACTTGGATGAAATTTGACAGACAGGATTAAAGAAGCAGAGCAGTCTGCAATTCAATTTAACAGATCGAGGACAAATAGACATCTTAGTCTACAAGAAATTAATCATTAGAATAGTCTAATAAACAAGACTAATACATATAGAGACAGAAGATACAATAGTGTGATTTTCTATAGAGACATATAAACAATTATATTGCCTTCTGGTACATACATAAATCTATGCTAGCTAACAAAGAAGTTGGATTTGTCATATTTACATCTAAGACTAGGCATCATCCATTTATCTAATTAGATGCAGCCTCTAGCCTGTCTAGGAAGATGAGAAAGGGACTAAGTGATAAGAATCTGCGTAGAGGTGGAAGCCAATTTGGCTAACCAGTCAGCAACTTGATTCCCCTCCCGAAAACAGTGAGTTACTTGAATCCCAATTCTATTCTTGATACTTTTGATGTTGTCCACAACTTTTTTCAGCTTCATATT
>NW_025817391.1:0-1291 GCF_002878395.1 Capsicum annuum | reverse complement strand
AACAGTATAATAAGAACTCTAGACCAAATAGAAGTTACTCAGAATAAACATAAAAAGACACTAGATAAGATAGAACAAAATTTAGATTATCTAAAGTCACAAGAAGTAGAAATAGACAGAAAAATCTAGTATTTAAACCACAAGTTTAATTTAGAAAAAATACCTACAAAATTAGAAATTGAAAAATTAATAAAAACCATAATAGAAAGACCTAAAGAATTGGAAGTAAAAACAACTCAACTAATATCTAAGCTTGTAGAACAAGTAGAAAATATAACAACAGAGATCAAAGATTTGCAAGAAATAACAAAAAGATTAGAAGAAATATCACTTTCATGAGTGAAGAAGATATAAATTACAATAAAGCACTAAAAAATCAAAAAATTATCATAGTGCACCTGAAGGATTATCGAGGCATATACCTTCAAGTCAAACAGATAAAATTCTACTAAAACAAAATAATACCATAATAGAATTATTATTAGACTTACACAAAAAGATAGACATCTTAATTAAAGACAAAGAAACTAAAAAACCCCTCCAGAAAGAACCAGAATTACCAGAACTACATAAGAAAATAGACATCTTAATAAATAAAGAAGTCCAACCAAAAAATAACCTCGAAATAGACGAACTTATTAACCAATTAAAACGAATTGAATTAACTCTTAAACAAGAACGAAAAAATATAATAAGAAAACCACAAAAATGGACTTTCTATCAAATAGACGGAGAACCATCGAAAATAATGCAAGACAAGGAGAAGAAAGACAAAGAATAAGTTTTTCAGAGAATAGAATAGGAAATAATAATATATTATCTAGCATATGCAGAAGACAACCTAATATGGAGCAGAACCAAGAACTTAACGAAATAATAGATGCAGAGAAAGATTTACAAATTTTCCAACAACATCAATTAAAATTATTAAATCCTAAAACACTATATAACGCCGGATACTTTTCTACAGACAATCAGTTATATAGACATTATAGAGAAGAACAAATATCTGCTATAGGAGAGGACTTTAGAATACTAGATTTAGTAAATACTAATTCCTTAAGACATCTAAAAAATAATAGAATGGTATTAATCTATATGGATTTAATTGTTATAGGAATAAAAGGTCTAACTAGAAAAAATCTAGGATCCAAAGTATTAATAACAATATATAATGATCGATGGTCAGACATTAAGAAATCAATAATAGGATTAACTGAAGTAGATATGACAAATAATGGAGGAATATTCTATATAAGTCCAGACTTCCTAATGAATTTAAAAGAATTTG
>NW_025817390.1:0-1197 GCF_002878395.1 Capsicum annuum | reverse complement strand
AAAGTGGAATCAGAAATAAATAATGGACAAAAATATACGACCAATCAAATCTTAAAATTTCAATATTTTTCAATATTTCAATATAGAGACAGTAGGATTAATGATTGAATGAGACAGTAAGAATGAGACAGTAAGATTAATGATCGAATTTTTGGTTTTTGTTTATATCAGATTTGTAAAATCCTACTCAGTACTCCCTCTTTCCTATTGTTTCTTCATGTTTATCATTCTTATTTTCCCCAGAGTTTTTTTTTTTTTTTTGATTTATTTACCCTGTTCATCTCTTCCTCTTAATCTATGTTTTTAATATCATACTTCTTTAACCACACCCCAGAAGATTTTTTACTGGCAACCAACCCTCGTCCTTTGTCTATAGTGCAGACCTTTTGGACTAAAACAGCCAGAATTCCTAGGAATTTACAGGTTAATCCATCGTTGATATTAAAAAATTAAGAGACTAACCATATACTAAGGGTAAGAAATGTTAAGTTAATTTACATGATAATGCATAAACTATCAAAACATATATATAAGAACATAAACATAAATAGAAATATTTTTTAGGGGAAAATATAAGAACTGAACTTACATGAAGTAACTAGGAGAGAGGTTTCCCTTTCGGGAATCCCCTAAAGATTGAAATAGAAAACTTGAAGCTTTTATTCAAACCAAGATGTTACAATGGAAAATTCACTGGTTTTAGGTAGACAGGTTGTTTGGGAGAAAGGGGCTAAACATTACAAGGAGATGTGGAGTTGGTTCTTGCTTCTCTCTGTTTTGCTACTACAAAATGAGTGCCTTTTATAGGCAAAAATTTACATGAAAGAGTGGTTATAAAACTGCTACGTGGCCTAAGTATAGTTGGCCGACACTTTTGATAAAGGATAAGAAAGAAAACTTTAATAATGCAAGTCGGGTACGCATTGGGCCCCATCGTCACATGCCTTATTAAATTTCTTTGCATACCTTTGTTGACGCGTGCTTCAACAGTTTTTCTTTCTTTTTAGAAAGTAGTGATAAAGGAAGCACTCAGACTGACACGGACTATTACAAGACATAAAGTGGGCATCCCCACTTGACCATACTTGCTAATAATACAGACCAGGACAACTATAGAGTCTCTGTAGAATATCTTTACGTATCCAAGTTGTGCAGGGCTATGGAGTCGAAGCTCATGCCTGAGTCATCGTCTTCATA
>NW_025817389.1:0-4104 GCF_002878395.1 Capsicum annuum | reverse complement strand
TCTCCCATTGTTTTAGGCTTTGATGCCAAATTGTTAGGATTTCTAGGAGAACGGATCGATTCATAAGGCAATATATAAATTCAGCTCGTTAAAGGGAGACTGAAACCTTAAAGTTCAATGGAAAAGAGAACTTTGATCTCTTCAACTCGTTAAAGGGAGACTGAAATCTTAGAATTCAATGGAAGAGAGAACTCCAATCTCTTGCTTTTTGAAATTTGACTTATTGATTTATTCTCCAAAACCCCCTTTAAATAGGAGTATTACATCAATAGTCTAATCCTTATGAAAGTAGGAAAAATAAAACCATAATCCAGAAAGTCTAATCCTTATGAAAGTAGAAAACATAAAATCCTATTATAGAAAGTCTAATCCTTACGAAAGTAGAAAAAACATAAAACTCTATTCTAGAATAATAAATAAAACTACTAAAATATAATTAAATATTTAATTAATTGACTTCCACGGATCCACAACACAAAAGCAGAGGAAACTACCGTCTACCTAAGTTTTAGAAGGATAAGAAATAAATAGACTATCAGTAGTAGTAACAACTAAAATAACAATATGCAAGGAATTACATGTCTAATCACGTTTTAGTATCTAAGGAGAAGAAAGAAGCTAACTCTTAATTTGTTAAGAGATGTAAACAATCACACACTTTCTCGGTTTTCACATCATTGGCCCCCTGCTGCAAAAATGAAAAACTTTGCTTCTCCATTAAATTATACAAATAGTAAGCTCTTACCTTCTGTCATCTTGTACGATTTACTTCTTTTTTTTTTGGGGGGGGGTGTAAATGAACAATTTTATTACAAAAGTTAACATTACAACCGAGATGAAAAACAACAGAAAAGCAGAAGCCTGGACATGAAACCCCAAGCCAGCTGCAACTAACAGCAAACTGCTCACAACCCCAATCCTCAAGTATCAGCTGGTAAACTATACATTACAGATAGTAGGTAAGTTCATTCATTCTCCTAGTCGATCTTTTGTACGATTAATTTCATATAAATATAGAATAAGTAATTACCCCACTGTAATTGAGTATCTCCAGAGTCAGCATAGAGTGATGGAGGGATGCAAGGAGAATGTGTCAGTTCCTCAATTGTATCAAATTCAAACAATCAATGAGTAAGTATAACAGTGAAACCACCTCATGAGCCCAGAATGGTCCTTTTTTATGATGACAAGATCTGGGGGAACCACAACTTAAGGAAGGCCAATACTTCCTCAATGGCTCGAGCAATGTTGAAATCTGAGATGACAAAAAGTATGTGGCTCGTAAACAAATAAATTTGACCTCAGTGATGAGGAGTAAGCATGAAATAGAAAAAAGGAAAGCACCACTATAATTAAAGAAATCTAAGCTTCTCAATGACCTTATTGCGGAATTTGCAAATATCCTAGCTAACCAATAAAGTTCCCAGAAACTTGCCGCTGCTAATATGAAATAAAATCATTTGAAGCCACAAAACAACAAAAGATGGTCGATAGCTTAGCTCAATTTGTAATTGCATTTTTGTAGAAATAACTTGGTGCACATCGCATAATCTATGCTGCCAATCAACATGCGCAAATCATGACACAGATTCTTTGGTTTTGATTGGTCAAATTATTTAACAGAATTAAGATTTGAAAAATCAATTTATTTTCTTAATTGAAATTCAGTTGATTTGGACGAAGTTCCTTAAAAACGTCCACCTTCTTTAAAATATCTTGAATAGTTCCGGTAGGTTGAGCCCCTATTTCAATTCATAAGTAGACCTAAGGTCTTACACCGCCAACTTCATGATTAATAGTGAATATCATAGCAAGTAGACCAAAGCATAAGTGTTCACACAAGAAGAAATGCTCAATATGAAGGTGAAATATTTGGGGAAATCCTAAGTTGTTGAATGCTAACTTTATCAGAAAACTGTACCCAACGGTGTTACTAGTAATAAAGCTGGAACGAGGACCACAGGAGACAAAGGTTTGAACCCCAACAGAAGCAAAAAATGTAGGTGATTTCAACCTGACACCACCGCTACGACATTAAAACTAAAAGAAAAAAGATGTCTGTGAACTCCTGTGGTGGCATCAGAAGACAGTTGAATAGGAATGCAGACAGTTGCAGCAATCAATTTTCACATTGAAAGGTTTGAAAAAGGGAAAAAAGGAAGAATAAGCAAGCATAGCATACCTCCCTCTCATCAAATGGGGGACCAGAACAGCAGGCAGGCCAGGTTCCATCGTTGTACTCTGTCCAAAGTCCATCTGACACAACAAACATTATTCAATTTTATCTTTCACTTAGAAAAGAAAAACTGATTACAGAAACGGAATAGGTTAGGACTTACGAATTGTGAATACAGATGGCGAGTTTGAGCTGGAAAATTACAGAAAAAAATCACAGGTAAGATCCTACGCGAGAACATCTGATCACACAAACTACTGAATCTTAAATATCCATTCTTCCCAAATCCTAATAAAAAGGGAGAAAAGAAGAAGAGCCAAATAAATAGGATATATATGTATATATACCGGCTGCAACAGGCGTTGGAAGAGCAGCAATGGCGAGTTCTCCGACAATAGGTGGCTGGCCATTGAAGAGACAGTTTGAAGTAATCGAACTCTCTCCCATATCCACCTCTTCCTCTTCTCAGTAATCCTACCTCCTCATCCCATCCACCGTTGACTCCCATGAGAATACAACATATTCCAATCCACACAAATCCCATTCCCACATTCTCAATCCGAACAAAAGACATAGCCACATCTACACCCACTCTTCTCTTCTTCCCTTTTTTTTTTGGCGGGGGGAGGGGGGCGGGGGGCGGAATTCCTTTCTTATGGATGGATGAAACTGTTTTATAAGGAAGAAGGCTAGTGGGAGACGGCACTTTTGGATTATTTTGTAAAAAAAAAAAAAAAAAAAAAAATTGACGTGAGGTTAACGAATAAAATACAACTTGGCTTGGCACTTTAATTGACTTTAACTAAGCACACCTGCGGCACTTTTCAATTCCCTCATGTTGCACTATTTGTTCATGATTCTTTATGTCAAGTTAACCTAACCTAAGACACAAGCGATCCGTAAGAGAATGGTAGAAACACAACAGAATTGCTAGTAATATTTATATTAGAGAGAATTTGAATTATTTGCTTGATGCTTTGCTAATAAATGGTACTCATAGAGGATAGTTTGCAAATAAATGGTACCCATAGAGGATAGTTTGCAAATATAAATTGTGTGCAAGTCTCTATTCTAATTTTTTTTACACAACTTGATGTTTCAAGAACCTTTTATGCAAATCCATGGACTTATAAGATCTTTCGAGCTTTTTATGTCTTTAGAATGCTCCACCAAGGACTAGTCTTCATCCTATGTATCCCTTCCACATGCGCTACTTTGTGTTCATGTGAGCCTTCCACATGGACAACATTATGCCACCTAAGTGGTATGATGACATGGCCTTGCGGCGCATTGTTGTTGTATGAACTCCCGGATCTTATCTTTGAATTACCATAAGTCTTCGTATTGTTCTCATATGGCTTGCTTCGGTGACTACCCCTTCTAGTAGATGAGGAACATGGTCATAGCTTTTTGCCCTTGTTTTCTCCTTGCTTATAGTCAATGATCACCTTAACCTCCTGCTTATGCGAGGCAGTGATAGTAGTAGGTGCACAACTAGATTGGCCTTTACTTAGGTTATCCTTGTCTTCATGGTACGACTTAAGCATGCTAGCATGAAAGACATAATGAATCTTAAGATGCGACGATATGTGAAGCTTTTATAAGATCTTACTCACCTTGAAAAGGGGTGATAAACAAGCCTTCGTACTTGAGAGACAAATTTTCTGCATACCCTATAGTGCCTCAAATTGTCTCGATTTAAACTTCTTTTTTACCATATCCCTAACTATATGGTTCGTGGGGCGCCTCTTACAGACTGTAAAATTCTTCATCTACTTAGTTTTGAGTCTTAATTTTAGCCCCAAATATTGTAGTCTTACACAAATTTCTTGAGGGTTATAACTCCTTAGTGGCATTTGAGCAATGGGTTGGTCTTGGAAACTCATTTTCTATATATGGGATTTATTATAGGGGTTTTGGTATCATTT
>NW_025817388.1:0-1492 GCF_002878395.1 Capsicum annuum | reverse complement strand
AAAAACATGAATATGTAAATGAAAGAAAAGGGCAATGTCCCATATTCAAAAAGAAAACTTATCTGAATACGACAACCAACTCCAATGAGTATAACATGCATTTTGGATTGAGCTGCCTGATCTTCCTATCCAAACTCCCCATTTGTTGTTGAGTTCGTGCCTTTGCCGCTGAGCCGCTTCTTCAAATCCATTGGACTCATACATCACATTCGATTAACGTCATCTTAAAAGACTTTCGTCAACAAATCTCTTTCTTTTCACTTTTCGCTTTTCTCTTGAACTCTCCATTGCCTTACGGTGCCCGTGAGGGTTTTCACCAATAAGACTCTCTCATTTTTATTTCTCTCCACTCACCATTGCCTTATGGTGCCTGCAAAGGTTTTCACCAATAAGACTCTCTCATTTTTATTTCTCTCCACTCACCATCTCCTTATGGTGCCTACAAAGATTTTCACCAATAAGACTCTCTCATTTTCATTTTCCCTCAACTCACCATCGCCTTATGATGCCCACGGGGGTCTTCACCAATAAGACTCTCTCATTTTTGTATTTCTTTCCTGATTTCTTATGCTGAGGGAGACAAACGGTACATCACAATGTATCATCATATCCATTGCATGCTTAGCCTTAACATTATCAAAAATTGATCTGAAGGACTTTCTTTGGTTGTAACTTGGCTTTTGGTTAAGGTTAGAAAAGATGGTAAGGGACTCAAATGATACTTGAAGTGGGGGTGGGACTTACAACTTTTGGAATCGACTCAAACAACACATTAACTCATGCCCCAGCTTTCTTGACTGGGTGAATCTTAAATCTTTATTTGGTTGGACCGAGCTCAAAATAGGGCAGCCTACGTATCTCACTCCCGAGAGAGGAGAATCAGGTTAGACGTAGTTCCATCAGCTTGTTCTTTGTTCTGATTTGATTTTGATTTTTTTTTTCTCATTTCCTCGACATTTATCCTTGACTCTATTTTGATTCCAAAAGAGGGATATGAAAGAAGAAAGAAAAAAAACTAAATGAAGCTCAAACGGGTAAATAAGGGATGGCACAATGTTTGGATAGAAGAATAAAATGCCTTCATCATATCAATCTTCAAAAATGCAAGTACTAAACATGCAATAATATCAACAAAGGATCAAATATCATACATAGTATCTTTTGAACGCATCAGCATTGATAGCCATTTTTGCCATTTTGCCTTCAATATCTGTCAAATATAAAGCTCCATTGGGCAACACTTTCTTTACAACGAAGGGACCTTGCCAGTTAGGGGAGAACTTTCCTTTCGCTTCAACCTGGTGAGGAAGGATACGTCTCAATACCAACTGACCAACTTCAAAATTCCTGGGATGGACCTTTTTGTTATACGCTCGAGCCATCCTCCTTTGATACAACTGGACATGACATATAGACGTTAGCCTTTTTTCCTCAATCAAACTCATATGTTCCAGTCGGGTTTTTACCCATTCGTCATCATCAATCTCTGCTT
>NW_025817387.1:0-1664 GCF_002878395.1 Capsicum annuum | reverse complement strand
GAAAGTAAAATCCCATTTTTCAGGAGGGTCCTAAACAGAAAATAAAAATCTCATTTTTCAGGAGGGTCCTGAACATAAAGTAAAATCCTATTTTTCAGGAGGGTCCTGAACAAAAGTAAAATCTCATTTTTCAGGAGGGTCCTGAATAGAAAGTAAAATCCCATGGATTTGCATTTCCAATGATAGCTGAATTAAGTGAAGCGAATTTACCCCTATTTCAACAAAGAAAATTTGTCAGTTAAAAATTTAGTGGTGGTTTGCAGATCTTGGCTTCTCAGGTATCTGCCCAGCACTCGTTCCTTTTAACTTTGTTCTCAGGCTGATCTTGGCCCTGTCTTGCCGCATCATCGACCCGGATCCATATTGAGGAAAGTAAATTCCGACACGAACAATGGGCTTCCAATTTACCATGCCTCTGAGGTGCACCCTTTTCCCAAATCTGAATGTTTCCAGGAATCCAACAGTCTGTCGGTTGATAGACTTCCTTTGTTTCGTGTTGAATTATGATCATGTTTCTTTCTTGCGCTGTTCCTTGGCTTTTCCTCATATAATTGGAAAGACTGGTAGTAAATTTTGAAATCCTTTCTCGCTTGTTTTGACACAGGCTTGACTTAAAATGTAAAGAAATGATTGTGACTTTATTTTGATAAATGACATAAAAAGACAAAAAGCATGAATATGTAAATGAAAGAAAAGGGCAATGTCCCAAATTCCAAAGAAAACTTATCTGAATACGACAACTAATTCCAATGAGTATGACATGCATTTTGGATTGAGCTGCCTGATCTTCCTATCCAAATTACCCATTTGTTGTTGAGTTCGTGCCTTTGCCACTGAGCCACTTCTTCAAATCCATTGGACTCATACATCACATTCGATTGACGATATCTTGAAAGACTTTTGCCAACAAATCTTTTTCTTTTCGCTTTTCACTTTTCTCTTGAACTCTTCATCGCCTTATGATGCCCGTGAGGGTTTTCACCAATAAGACTCTCTCATTTTCATTTTCTCTCAACTCACCATCGCCTTATGATGCCTCCGGGGGTTTTCACCAATAAGACTCTCTCATTTTTGTATTTCTTTCCTGATTTCTTATGCCGAGGGAGACAAGTGGTACTTCATAATGTATCATCATATCCATTGCATGCTTAGCCTTAACATTATCAAAAATTGATCTGAAGGACTTTCTTTGGTTGTAACTTGGCTTTTGGTTAAGGTTAGAAAAGATGGTAAGGGGCTCAAACGATACTTGAAGTGGGGGTGGGACTTACAATTTTTGGAACCGACTAAAACAACACATTAACTCATGCATCAGTTTTGAAGACTGGGTGAATCTTAAATCTTTATTTGGTTGGACCGAGCCCGAAATAGGGCAGCCTACGTATCTCACTCCCGAGAGAGGAGAATCAGGTCGGACGTAGTTCCATCAGCTTGTTCTTTGTTTTGATTTGATTGATTTTTTTTCCTTTATTCTTATTTTTTTAACATTTATCTTTGAGTCTATTTTGATTCCAAAAGAGGGATATGAAAGAAAAATAAAACGAAGCTCAAAACGGGTAAACAAAGGATGACACAATGTTTGGATAGAAGAATAAAATGCCTTCATCATATCAATCTTCAAAAATGCAAGTACTAAACATGCAATAAAATCAACAAAGGATCAA
>NW_025817386.1:0-1217 GCF_002878395.1 Capsicum annuum | reverse complement strand
ACTTTATGATCAGGACCCTCCTGAAGAATGGGATTTAACTTTATGTTCAGGACACTCCTGAAAAATGGGATTTTACTTTATGTTCAGGACCCTCTTGAAAAAAGGGATTTTACTTTCTGTTAAAGACCCTCTTGAAAAATAGGATTCTACTTGTTGTTCAGGACCCTCCTGAAATATGAAATTTTACTTTCTATTCAGAACCCTCCTAAAAATTGAGGATTTACTTTCTTTTCAGGACCCTTTTGAAAAATGGGATTTTACTTAATGTTCAGGACTCTCCTGAAAAATAGGATCTTACTTTATGATCAGGACTCTCCTGAAGAATGGAATTTTACTTTATGTTCAGGACCCTACTAAAAAATAGGATTTTACTTTATGATCAGGACCCTCCCGAAGAATGGGATTTAACTTTATGTTCAGGACCCTCCGGAACAATGGGATTTTACTTTCTGTTCAGGACCCTCCTGAAAAATAGGATTTTACTTTCTGTTAAGGACCCTCCTTAAAAATGGAAAATTTACTGGCTGTTCAGGACCCTCCTGAAAAATGAGATTTTACTATCTGTTCAGGACCTTCCTGAAAAATGGGATTCTACTTGCTTTTCTGGACCCTCCTGAAAAATGGGATTTTACTTGCTGTTTAAGACCCTCCTAAAAAATAGGATTTTACTTGCTGTTCAGGACCCTCCAGAAAAATAGGATTTTACTTTACGTTTAGGACCCTCCCGAAAAATGGGATTTTACTTTATGTTCAGGACCCTCCTGAACAATGGGATTTTACTTTATGATCAGGACCCTCCTGAATAATGGGATTTTACTTTATGTTCAGAACCCTCCTGAGAAATGGGATTTTACTTTCTGTTGAAGACCCTACTGAAAAATAGGAATTTTACTTGTTGTTTAGGACCCTCCTTAATAATGGGATTTTACTTTATGTTAAGGACCCTCCTAAAAAATGAGATTTTACTTTTTGTTCAATACCCTATTGAAAAATAGGATTTTACTTTATGTTCAGGACCCTTCTGAAAAATGGGAATTTTACTCGCTGTTCAGGACCCTCCTGAAAAATGGGATTTTACTTTCTTTTCAGGACCCTCCTAAAAATTGGGAATTTACTTTCTGTTCAGGACCCTCCTGAAAAATGAGATTTAACTTTATGATTAGGACCCTCCTGAAGAATGTGATTTTAGTTTCTCTTCAGGACCCTCCTGAAAAATG
>NW_025817385.1:0-1861 GCF_002878395.1 Capsicum annuum | reverse complement strand
TCAGGACCCTCCTAAAAAATAGGATTTTACATTCTATTCAGGACCCTTCTAAAAAATGGCATTATACTTCCTGTTCAGGACCCATCTGAAAATTAGAATTTTACTTTCTGTTCAGGACCCTCCTAAAAAATGAGATTTTACTTTATGTTCAGGACCCTCCCGAAAAATGAGATATTACTTTATGTTTGTGACCCACCCAACAAATGGGATTTTACTTTATGTTCAGGACCCTCCTGAACAAAGGGATTTTACTTTATGATCAGGACCCTCCTGAAAAATGGGATTTTACTTTCTGTTGAGGACCCTCCTAAAAAATAGAAATTTTACCTGCAGTTCAGGACCCTCCTGAATAATGGAATTTTACTTTCCGTTCAGGACCCTTCAGAAAAATGGGATTCTATTTGCTGTACAGGAACCTCCAGAAAAATGAGATTTTACATTCTATTCAGGACCCTCCTGAAAAATAGGAATTTACTTTCTGTTCAGGACCTTACTGAAAATTATAATTTTAATTTATGTTTAGGACCCTCCTAAAAAATGGGATTTTACTTTATGATCAGGACCCTCCTGAAAAATGAGATTCTACTTGCTGTTCAGGACCATCCTGAAAAATAGGATTTTACTTGCTGTTTAGGACTCTCCAGACAAATAGGATTTTACTTTATGTTCAGTACCCTCCTTAAAAATAGAATTTTACTTTATGTTCAGGACCCTCCTGAAAAATAGGATTGTACTTTTGTTCAGGACCCTTCTGAAAAATGGGATTTTACTTGTTGTTCAGGACCCTCCTGAAAAATGGGATTTTACTTTCTTTTCAAGACCCTCCTGAAAAATGGGATTCTATTTGCTGTTCAGGACCCTCTGTAAATATGGGATTCTACTTGTTGTTCAGGACCCTCCTAAAGAATGGGATCTTACTTTCTCTTCAGGACCCTCCTGAAAAATGGGATTCTACTTGCTTTTCAGGACACTCCTAAAAAATGGCATTCTACTTGCTGTTCCGGACCCTCCTGAAAAATGAGATTTTATTTGCTGTTCAGGACACTTCTGAAAAATGGGATTTTACTTAATGTTTAGGACCCCTCCGAAAAATGGGATTTTACTTTTTTTTCAGGACCCTCTGAAAAAATGGGATTTTACTTTCTGTTCAGGATCCTCCAAAAAAATGGTACTATACTTGCTGTTCAAGACTCTCCTAAAAAGTAGAATTTTACTTTATGTTCAGGACATTCCTGAAAAATTGGATTTTACTTTCTGTTATGGATCCTCCTGAAAAATGGAAATTTTGCTTTCCTTTCAGGACCCTCTTGAAAAATTGGATTTTTTTTTCTGTTCAGGACCCTCCTGAAAAATGGGATTCTACTTGCTATTTAGGACCCTCCTAAAAAATGGGATTGTATTCCTGTTCAGGACCCATCTGAAAATGGGATTTTACTTGTTGTTCAGGACCATCCCAAAAAATGGGATTTTACTTTCTTTTCAGGATTTTACTTCTTGTTCAGGACCCTCCTAAAAAATGAGATTTTACTTTCTTTTCAAGACACTCCTGAAAAATGGGATTCTATTTGTTGTTCAGGACCTTCCCGAAAAATGGAATTTTACTTGCTATTTAGGACCCTCCTTAAAATTGGGAATTTATTTTCGGTTCAGGATCCACCGGAAAAATGGTATTCTACTTGTTGTTCAGGACCCTCCTGAAAAATAAAACTTTATTTTCTGTTCAGGACCCTCTTAAAAATTGGGAATTTACTTTATGTTCAGGATCCTCTTGAAAAAAGGGATTTTACTTTATGTTCAGGACCCTCCTGAAAAATAGGATTTTACTTTATGATCAGGACCCTACTGAAGAATGGGATTTTAC
>NW_025817384.1:0-3149 GCF_002878395.1 Capsicum annuum | reverse complement strand
GCGCGGTCATAAAGAAAACAAAACTTTTAAGATATAAAAGATAAACTTATATAAGCCAATTATCTCCACAACTCTACATTATCGATTTGTAAACATATTTTATTTAAACTAAAAAGTATATTATTATAGTCAACAAATTCATCATGCAATTTAGACAACATCATGTATCAAATTAATTAAATAAGGACGTACTCTAATTAATTTTGTTGAAATTATCTATCTATATAATAAAGGAGGATAGTGTAGCCTAAAATTAAGACAGGTGTCATATTGAGAACTACCTATTTGAATTTTTACAACAAAAAACCATCATTTCATTACAAAAAGCTATTTTGTTGATTATTTAAATATTTAATATTATTTCATATTTCATATTTAATAAATTACATTTCATATGTTTTTAATAATAGTATTATAATAAAATAAATATGAATGATTTCATTACAATTGACTTAAAGAAATATTACAAGAAAAAATTATTTAAGAGAATAACCAATTAATAAATAGTAACGAATCAATTTATATAGAAAATATTGTAATCATTCTGAATGAAAAATATTAAAAAAAGGTGTCATCCCTCAAAATAGTTAAGTTTGACCTATTTTTGTAAACAAATAAATGAATGAATATAAGAAAATCCGTAATTAGGAAAAAAATAATTGTTACCTTATTTTAGTTTTTAGCAAATTATAAAGATAATAATAATCAATTGACTATAATTAAATTATAAATTTATAAGAAATATTTGAAAAATAAATTAGTAATTAGGAAAATAAATAATTGTTACCTTTTTAAAATTCTTTCCAAAATTTAAAAGGTAATTGATATCAATTTAATGTAATCAATCTATAAAAACATGAAAAATTCATGGGATTGAATTTCCAAAATTATATAGGTAATTAATATCAATTATTTTCGTATTTGAGCCCTTTATACAATTGTAGAGTAATTAAATATAATCAAGCTATAAAATTAGGATAGATTTATGGTAAATAAATATATAATATTAATAATAATTATATTGCAATCAATTTAATTAGATTTAATTGAACTAGAAATTAGTTAATATTGACAATTACTTTAATACAAAAATATATGGAAACATTCGTAATTGATATGTATATATTGGTAAAAAAACAACGAACGTTGACTACTACTTTAGCTATAAATATATTTTAAAATTTATAAAATTAAATTTAAAGAACTTGCGTATATATATATTATGATCATAAAATTGATTCTAATTAATTGAAATAAATTAGTTGACTGTATAGTTTTATTACAACAATTTCGTACATCATTTATTTAATAAAAATACATATAATTAATTGATTGATTTTGTGCAATCTACTATGATTTTATTAATTCAAATGAAATGATTTTTAAATGATAAGTTTGGATTATAAAAATAAAGGTGATTATTGTATGACTTTAGCATTTCTTATGCACTAAAAAAAATTTATAGACCAAAAAATGTCATCCCTGAAAACAATTAAATTTGAACTATTTTGAAACAATGAAAGATTGAATATAAGAAAATCCGTAATTAAGAAAAGAAATAATTGTCACCTTATTTCAGTTTTTAGCAAATTGTAAAGATAATTAAATAATCAAATTGTAAATTGATAAGAAATTTTTGAGAAATAAATCAGTAATTAGGAAAAAAATAATCGTTACTATTTTAAAATTCTTCCAAAAATTATAAAGGTAATTAATAGAAATTTGATATAACCAAACTATAAGAATATGTGAAATTAATGGGATTAAACTTTTGAAGTTATAAAAGTAATTAATATCAATTGTTTCCATATTTGAGTCCTTTATGTAATTATAGATTAATTAAATATAATCAAGCTATAAAATTAGGATAGATTTATGGTAAATAAATATATAATATTAATAATAATTTTTTTGGTTATAAAATTAATTAGATCAAATTGAGATAGAAATCAGTTAATATTGACAATTATTTTAATAAAAGATATATGCAAAGTTTCGTAATTGATATACATATATTGGTAAAAAGACAACGAACACTGACTACTACTTTAGACATAAATATATTTTAAAATTTACAACATTAAATTTAAGAAACTTGAGTTTATATATTATGATCATAAAATTGATTCTAATTAATTGAAATTAATTAGTTGATTGTGTAATTTTATTATAATTATGTCGTACATCATTTTTTTTATATAAAAATACATATAATTAATTAATTGATTTTGTGCTAGCTACTATGATCTTATTAATTCAAATGAAATAATTTTTAAATGGTAAGTTTGGATTATAAAAAGAAAGGAGATAATGGTATGCCTTTAGTATTTCTTATGTATTAAAAAAGATTTAGAGACAAAAAGTTGTCATCCCTCAAACCAATTAAATTTGAACTATTTTAGTAAAACAATAAAAGATTGAATATAAGAAAATCTGTATTTTTTTTAAAAAAATTGGTAACTTATTTGAGCTTTTAGAAAATTATAAAGATAATTAAACAATCAATTGACTATAATCAAATTATGAATTTGTTAGAATTTTTTGAGAAATAAATTGGTAATTAGGAAAAAAAATAATCGTTGCCTTTTTTAAATTCTTCCCAAAATTAAAAAGTAATTGATATCAATTTAATAAAATCAATCTATAAAAAACATGAGAAATTCATGGGATTGAATTGCCGAAATTATAAAGGTAATTAATATCAATTGTTTTCATATTTGAGCCCTTTATGTAATTGTAGATTAATTAACTACAATCAAGCTATAAAATTAGGATAGATTTATGGTAAATAAATATATAATATTAATAATAATTTTATTGATATCAAATTAATTAGATTGAATTGAGTTAGAAATCAGTTAATATTGACAATTATTTTAATAAAAATATATGCAATTTCGTAATTGATATACATATATTGGTTACAAAAACAACGAACACTGACTTCCACTTTAGCCATAAATATATTTTAAAATTTACAAAATTAAATTTAAAGAACTTGCGTATATATATTATGATCATAAAATTGATTCTAATTAATTGAAATTAATTAGTTGATTGTATAGTTTTATTACAACAATTTCGTACATCATTTTATTTAATAAAAATACATATAATTAATTGATTGATTTTGTGCAATCTACTATAAT
>NW_025817383.1:0-12886 GCF_002878395.1 Capsicum annuum | reverse complement strand
GCAAAATTAAAAAATTAAAGTGAACACTTTAAGAAATTAAATATATTGAATATTTGAGAATTGAGAATTGAGATTTGAGAGAGAGAAAAATTGTGTGAAAAATAATTTGAAGGTGTAGGGTATTTATAGAATTTTTTTTGGGATTAAAAAATAATTTTTAAAGTAAATTTTTTCTTTTTTTTTAAAGAAATGGGCCCAAACTAGCCGTTTGGACCCAAAAATGGCTATATAGTCGTTGGGCCAACGGCTAATTTGGTCCAAAACTCAAAAACTAAAAAAAAAAATTGAATTCGGGCTAGGCCAAGCCGATTAATCGGTGGGCCTGGACCGGGTTAATCGAACCCAAATTAAAAAAATAACTGACTCGGGACTCGAAACCCTAAAGCTTTAGAGCTTACCGAGCCGGATCAAATCGGATCGGATGTTTTAAGTGGGTTGGGTCAGCACAACCCACTTGACAGGCTTACTTTCATTAACGTTGCACTGGACTATATTAATAACTACTACTAGTTTATTGTACAGTATGTGCTGGACGATTTCTAGCTGCTCATCTTTGGCAAGTTGCTTTCATTAACGTTGTACTGGACCATATAAATTTATTATACAATATGTGCCATGTTTGATGCAAATTAAAGTGTAAGAGTAATATTTTGGGAAAAGGGTTAAAAATACCCTTTTACTTTGAAAAGTTAGTCAATTTTATCCTTAGTCATACTTTGGGGTCATATTTACCCTTGCTGTTACGAAAATTATCAAAAAATACCCTTCCTTTAACACTTTTTCGCTATGGCAAGATCATAGCCACGTGGCATGACATTTGGAGTGAGGTGGATGCCACGTGGCATGCCACCTCAGCATCAAACTTTTTTTTCATTTTTTTAAAGTTTTATAAATTATTTGATTTTATTAATTTTTTAAAAAATCATTTTCTAAAACAATTTAAGCATATCACAACGTCTTTCAAAGCTAATTTTTTTTTTTAAAAAAGGTTCATGAGGCTTGGGCGGAAAGTGAGAAATAAACTTACATTTTCTTGAAATGAAATGCACAATTCACAAATTTAAATTTATGAAGCACAGATGAATTTGGTACTATAATAATCATTTAGCATAATGAACTGCAAAGTTCAGTACGCGATAGTGTCTATATTAATCAAACTTCTCTAAGTTGATATTCAAATAACTGACTGCTTCTCATCGGAATTACTTCGAGCATCATTCTTTGAAGCACACAGTTCTTTGAATGAGCCAAGAGAGTTTACTCATGAAACTATAACCCTTCATTTCATGCTTTAAGCGAGAAACCGATGACTTTTAATAACACTAGCTGACTAGCATATCGCAAGATTGTAATGTTCCTAAAAATGATATACAAAAGCTACTAACATAGTCCAACTGAAACCATTTATCATTTTAGCACTTAACCCTTATGAGTAACACTGTTGCTCCTTCATTTTAATATCACTGCTCATTTTAATAAAATCAAATAATTTATAAAACTTAAAGAAAAAAAATAAAATGAAAAAAAAAGTTTGATGCTGAGGTGACATGCCACGTGGCATTCACCTCACTCCAAATGTCATGCCACAGGGCTATGATCTTGCCATGGTGGAAAAGCGTTAAAAAGAGGGGTATTTTTGATAACTTTCTTAACAGCGGGGGTAAATATGACCCCAAAGTATGACTAAGGGTAAAGTTGACCAACTTTTCAAAGTACAGGAGTATTTTTAACCCTTTTCCCTAATATTTTTAATTCTCCTCAAGAATCGATTATAGGAGTCATTCTTTGTGTCTGTAAACAAATATCCAAATTTAATTTAGATCAATATTATTGTAACACCCCATAGCATTCTCGACTTGATATCAAGCTTAGTAGCATGCATAAAAGAGCTAACAAACTGAAATTTCTCTAAGTGTTAAAGGACTTAGTTATAGTTTAAGCTTCTAAACTTTAATGATTTCTAAGTCGACTTTTTCAACCCCGAGACATAGATTTTTTAGTTGACTCATATTCAGGGGTGTAAGCAACATGTCTCGGGTAAGTTTTGAATTTTTCAAACGGGATTTGAGGCGCGTTTGAAAATAAAAAACAGAAGGTCACCGCGATTGCACCGCGTCGCGGTGATTATAGCAGTGGGACCTTCAATGCGTCGCGGTGAAGAGAGAAACAACAATGGTCAATTTTTAGTGACTCACCGTGATTGCACCGCGTCGCGGTAATTATAGTGATGAGGGCGTCACCGCGTCACGGTGAAGGCTAAATCGGTATTACTGTTGCGAAATTTAAATCCGAGAGGCAGTCTCGTCTTTTTTCTAAGGCCCCAAGTCGTGAAAACAGATGATTAAAATGTTAGTAGAGCATTATATGCCCAAAACTACTCAATTACATCAAGAACAAAACCCTAAACTTCTCTCTTAAAGATCTAGAATCAATCTCATAGGCCAAGATTTCCAAGAAACAAATCAAGATTTCGGGTTCTATTCTTCAAACCAAGTAACCTAAGGTATGCGGGGTTTTCTTAAACTACATAAGAATGGTGAAATCGTTTTAATAAGGTTTTAAATGTTGAGAAAACATGTATTTATGAAAGGTTCCTGAATTACACTTAAAAGTATCCATTGTGAACTCTTTTTGATAATGATGTTTTGGTCTTGAGGCCTTCCCCATAAATTTGATGTTTGTTTTTATATATATATATATGTGTGTGTGTGTGTGTTGGAATTTTTAAAGATGAATATATTGAGAGCATGAACATTGTACTCCCTCTCTAGTTATAGCCCTTTTGATTTTCACATGTTTACAAATTAATAAATTTCACCTTTTGAAGAATGATATAAATATTTCTTGGCTATTGCTAAATGATTTGAGATTGAGTGTGAGTTAAAGATAGGGTGCTTTACTTGTTGATAAATGATGAAGATGATTATTGAAAGAATTGCATGATTTACTATAAAGTAAGTGACCACCACATGTTTAAGAGTCGAAAATAGAGAATCCTTGCATGGTTTCACATATGTTTTGAAAGATGAATCCTCTTGTACCGTGTGAATGTTTTAGTGGTCTGAACAATGTTTTGAATTAAAGAATTATACATGATATTTTATAGATTAGAGATATGACTTGCAAGTCTTAGTATGACGATACCAAATAGATGAATGTCATAACAAAGTAAGATTTTCAGATTCTGATTTCAAAGAATGCATGTCTAAAAGAGTTAAAAATGGGATTAAAGAGAGTTAGGTGGTTACCCGAAGAAGGCTCAAGTTCAGATAACTCGTATCCCAAAATCGTGTTTTGTCGATACAGGTTTATTATGTCCCCAAGAGGGACCATACGTTGGCCGGTGCCCCTTGGAGTATTAGATATAGAGACTCCAACCCTTGCGGCAAACTTATGTTGGGGGCTTGGTCGTCGAGTTAAGGGAGGATTCCATATAGCCCGTAGGATTGTAGAGTTGAAGGGCGGATTCCATATAACCCGTGGGATTGTAGAGTTGTAGGGTGTACCACCTAACTCAGAAGTAAGATAAAAGAGTGAGTTGTGGATTTTCAAATAAATGTTCTAAGTCCTGCAAACATGCCCATGTGTTTTTCATATAACTTATGTAAAGCGTTTATAAATTGCCCTCACTTATGTTGCATAAAATTATAGTATTTTGGATTGCACTGTGTACCAGTACATATGTATTGACCCCCTATATTTCAGGATTTGAGGTACAGTTCTGGGGTCCCGTTCAGCAGTAGACTTGTGTGTCAGAAGTTGCAGTTGGTGAGCCTTCTCTATTTCCGGAAGGCCTGGTTATTAGACTGCATTATTTCTTTTGTTTATAGTCTGACTGGGGGCCTTGTCCCAGTTCTAGACAAGATGTTGGTTTTGATGTATTAGAGATTTTGCAGACTGATGCTAGATGTTGTTAGAGATTTATGGATTTAATTCCAAATTGGTTTAACTGAATTATAATATTGACCATGTTTCTGTATTGTCGTATACTTCCGCATTTTCCTTTATAGTATATGAATGTGTGCATGATTGCCAGATAGTGAAGGGCACTCAGACCTTCATAGTTTGGGATGCTCATTGCGGCCAGGGCCTCGACTCGGGTCGTGACAATTATTTAGTGGCTCCTTAATTAATAATGATTATAAGTATAATGTTATGAAATATAAAACAAAAACAAGAATAAATAAAGAGAGAAGAGGAGAGACTTTTTATTTCTCTTGAGGGATGAGAGATTATAAGATTAAGGATACAATGAACAAAATTCCTCCATTTATAGGAAAAAATACTCCTAGTTCTGACTAAAAGACAGATACTTCAAATCTTGATAGATATCAACAATATCTTAATAGATCTTAATAGATATTATCTATATTCTTGATAGACATTCACTATAGTGTAAATACATTTATAATACTCTCCCTTGAATGTTTAATTGATAGATAATGTGCCTCGTTAAAACTTTACTAAAAAAAACTCAGTGAAAAAAACTCCTTGAGAAGGAAAAAAAATACACATCTCTAACAATACGCATTTCGGTTGCTTCAATAAAAACCTTACAAGAAAAATCTAGTGGGATAAAACCTTGGAAGGAAAAAAGAGTACAACGCGTATTTGCTCCCCCTAATGAGACCATCCTTGAACTTTTGCATTCTGATCTTGTGCATCATCTTTTTGAAAGTTGTAATTGGAGGAGTAATTGGAGAAGACTTGGTGAATAAATCAGCCACATTGTCAATTGAACAAATCTGTTGCACGTTAATATCACCATTCTTTTGTAGCTCATGTATGTAGAAAAGCTTTTATGATGTGTGCTTCATTCTATCTCCTTTTATGAATCTTCTATTAAGATGTGCTATGCATGTTTCATTATCTTTGTATAAAATTATAGGTATATTGCCATATTTCAAACAACATTTTTCTTGAATGAGATGTATCATGGACCTTAACCATACATATTCCCAACTTGCTTCATGAATAACTATTATTTCAGCTTGATTCAATAAAGTGGCCAGATAAACTGCTTTGTATATCTCCAAGTGTGAACACATTGCATGTTTCATATTGAGATTTATGCGGATTAAATAAATTCCCAACTTTAGCATAATCAATAAGATTGAGACTGCAATCTTTTGAATAATATAAGATCATATGTTTGGTCCAATTTCGATGTTTCCTAGTAGGAGCAAAACTATACCTTGCTAATAAATTAATCGAAAAGACTATATTAGGCCTTGTAGTATTTGCAAGATATTTTTTTTGTCAAGTGAAGATATTCAACATTTTAATGTGTGATATCTTCAAGTGTGTGGAGTGAAAATCAAATAATTTTTCACTTACCAAGATGCATCCTTTCATGTCACTTGATAAATGTTTCTACGTCAGTACACTTAAATAAACGTAGAATTTAGATCCTCGTAATCTTTTACAATATTGCACCAATATTATATCTAAGATCTTATTGATGATATATTATTTTGTATCGATTCACAGTGTGAAATAACATTTTGAGATCTCATCACGTCATTATTTTCAGGTAGCTGAACTTCTCATAACGTTTCATGAAGTGTTATGTCATAGGCTCTTCAAGAGCATATTGCCTTCTTATTATGATTGTTTTCTCCTTATCCTTTTCAAGGATTATTTTATTTGGAACCGGTTGGTCTACCACGCTTCATGCATGCATAGACTTTGTCCTTCATGTACACAAAATAGGAGCACTTGCAGCTTAAATATGAGATACTTTCGGCATTTGACTTGAATTATATTTTGAATGAGGATCTGATGATAATTCCTAACATATTTCATAACTGCTTATAATCTCCCCCTTATGTTAGGAAAACTAACATACATTCTCTACTTATTTAGGGAATCCATCTTTGTGCATCAAGATATATTCATTAATCGTATACCGCACATAAAAAAAATTTAGATAGAATATTTGGTTCATGATCTTGAACCAATTGAGAAGGGGAGAAATAATCATAATCTATTGGTCTAATACATACAAATGCTATTGTACGCAACATATCATATTTCAGACCAACACATGAAACTTTATTCTCATTAGCAATGATTTAGCTATTTATCGAAGGCATTCAATGGCAAACCATCATCATCAAGATGAATTATCTTGATTATACAATCTGAAAGTTATGTTCTTAACTCAATTTTATTAAGCAAGCAACTTTATGAATGTCTAATTGCAGGTTGACAATGAATATACATGTGATCATCTTATTGATGCATCTTTTCAACATATCACATGATAGGTGAACGAGCCCATATTCACCCTTTATACTTTTCAGATTTTAAGGGATCAAATCTCAATATTAGTTGGTCCAACCAACTTATCATGAGAACAAGCAAAATTAAAAGCTCATGAAGAATTTTTTAATTCTTCAATATGTATTTAATACTTAATATGCACATTTTTAGGATGTCGCAATCGTTCATGTCAATTTATGAACTTTTATACTAGTAAACGTCAAGTTTACCATGACATGTATTTCTCACTTTAGTAAATTTCACATTTACTATTACATGAATAAATTTCAAATTTACTACTTTAGAAGTAGATTTCAAAATAACTCTTCTTAGTTATTCTGCCTCTTTCGGAGGTTAGTTGTGATACCATCAGTCCATCACAATCAAGTACACGTTTATATTGATAAGCTTTACTAAATATCATCACATTCACCCAGGGAATGGATCTATGCTTATAACAATTAAAATTCTCATTCTCGGGAATGAAATATAATCGTGTCTTAAGCCTATCAAATTGATAGCTTCTCTTTTATGATATTGCTACTTCAGGAGCAAATTGAGGCATACATATGATCTAAAGAATTTTTCTCTAACATATCTTATGATCATAATATGCGTGTGAAAATATCATCACTTTTGATGATCATTATCATATTGTCCCTCCATGCGTATATTCGTGCATTCAATCATTTGTCTTCTTTCAAACATATTATGCACTGCTATCACATACACTTCATGAACTAAGTAAGTTGTCATATTTCAGACTTATCATATATTGCTACCACATTCACTTCATGGAATGGAGCATATTCAATGGGACATATTTCATGACTTTTCATTAAAAAAATATTATTTTGCCTTAGCCATCATAATATCATCAATATGGTGCATTGAGATTCAAACTCAATGTCTTACTCATAAAAAGGGGTCTTAGGCATAAATCGATGGGACTTAAACCCAACATATTATCATCTCTTTTGATAATATTGTTCTTAAGGAATAAATTTAAAACATAAATTATTCCAAACCAATTATTTTTCCTCAAATCCAACAATAATTATATCATTAGTAGTAAAAGACAAATAACATAAGGAATTACTAACCTTACTTTTAGATTTATAATCTCACCTTCTTTGACAGAGTCTCATGCTGATAACGTGTTATGAAATATAAAAGTAAGAACAAGAAAATATAAATTAAGAACAAGAATAAATAGAGAGAAAGGAGAGAGTAATTCTTTATTTCTCTTTAGAGCAGATATCATTAGGGGTGTGCATCGATCGGTTCGGTTCGGTTTTACGTGTTATTAGTTCGGTTTATTGATTTTCGATTTTTAAATATGTAAAACCAATAACCAACCAATACGATATTTTCTTATCGATTTCGGTTTATCGATTTTTGGTCCTTTATGGTTCGGTTTTCGGTTTAACCAATAAGAAAATACTTATAAAATAGAAATAGTAAGAACTAACATAAAAAAATAAAATCTTAATTACCGCCAAAACCCAATGCATTTTAGTTTACAGGAATCTTCAAACTTGAACTGAATGTTAGTTAGGAAAAAAATTGAATCCTAATTGTTGGAAGCTATAAATTCTTCAAGCTTTTTATTACGATAATAACCGAACTTTATATTGTGCCTTTGTTGCCCTGAATAGGTTAATACTTTGTGAATCACTGAATTATGAATTAGTAGTGCATATAATCTATATACATACACATATCTCTCTTTCTATATAGATAGATAGATAAAGAGAGAGAGATCTAAATATATAACATAAATAGGAATAACATATATAGATAGATAGATAAAGAGAGAGAGATTTAATCGATAACCCAATAAGCTAAAACCGATACCGAACTGTTTACCCAATAAATTTTTTTATAAAACCAATAAAAACCATTAACCCGATGACCCAAAACCAATAATCCAATAACATTTTTATCGGTTTGATTTATTGGTCGGTTCGGTTTTTGCACAGCCCTAGATATCACCAGATTAAGGATACAATGACAAACCCCCTTCATTTATAGGGGAAAATACTTCTAGTTTCTGACTAAAAGACAGATACTTCAAATCCTGATAGATATCAATTAGATCTAAATAGATCTTGGTAGATCTTATTTATATTCTTGATAAACATTCACCGTAATATAAATACATTTATAACATATAATTTTTTTTTCTAACATCTCTCTAAGTTATTTACTCCCTCATTTTAAATAAGTGGTGTTTAATTTTTTTTAGTTTGTTTTTTAAGTGATGCATTTTAGATAATCAAAATTATATTAATATCGTTTTTTTCAATTTTACCTTTCTTTAAAGTATTTATCAAGGATAAGCTAGAAAAACACACTCTTTATTTTCTAAAAATGAGTATATTCTCGAGGAAATATGCTCAAGCTAAAAAATACTTATGAATGGAGGGAATAATTAGGAGCTGTTTCATATATGGCGTGATGGGTTTTATTATGTTTAATAATACTATTTGAAGTTAGTTAATTACATCCCAAAGATTTTTCAAACAAAACCAAGGAATTCTCACCGCATATAAAATAGATCAAATTTTCTCAGTTTAATCTCTTTAAAGATGGATTTTGTTGGATAGTGTGCACGTTGATTTAAAAATACTTGATACAGCTCAAATGCTTCTTTTTTTAATTAAAAAAAATCATTCTACTGAAACAAAGATAAAATAATATATATAAATATATATATATATACACTTGTTATTTGTTTTAATTTATTTGTTTTATTTTATTTTTAGTCTGCTCATAAAATAATGTTTCTTTTCCCTTTTTCCTTTTAAAATTAATTGTCTAATTTTAGTTTTACACATGTTTAAGACCATTAAATTAAATAATATTTTTATACTCTATATTCTATATATCTCTAATTTAAAATGATAAGATTTAAAATTTTTGATTTCTTTCTTAAACTCAATATAAAGTCAAAGCTAGATAAACAAATTAAAATGGACGTCCAGCTGAGTGATGTTGCTTTTTTATATGAATAGATTATATTGTCCAAGATATTGAGAGTAATAACGAAACAAAATTAGTACTGCATATATATAACTGCAAAACTGAGTCACTGTTGTTGAGGTGTAAGCGTACTCCCGTGATAGAGTAGTATTTCCTCCGTCCCATTTTAAGTGATACGATAGTTAACAAAAGATATTTTTTTTGAAATTTATAGTTTAAAAAAATAATCCTAAATATTTGTATAATCGTAAATCATTTTATTAAGGATAAAAGATAAGATGACATTCGTTTTGAAATTACTTAAAAGAAGAAATTGTACCACATGAAATGGGACTGGGAGAGTATAGTATTTTTATTTTTTTTTGCCTACATATACCTTACTAGCATGAGAGTGAATGTCATAACAAACAATCCACAAAATGAAGGAAACTGCTTCCTACTTAAGGTTTCAGCGAAAACATCTCTCTTCCCTTTAAGGGTGTCAAGTGGGCCGGATCGGGTCAATTCGGAACCGACCCGTGAGATTTATTTGGGTTGTGGGTCGGTTTGGTTATGGGCCTGGTTAAATGGGCTGATTCGATTTCGGACCCATAGTAAAATTTTTAAAAACAACTCTGAACCAGTCCACTTAATCAACCCGGTTCAACCCACCTAAACCTGGTCAAAACCGGTAAAAAAAAAGGTTTTTCTCCAATATACACTATATATACCCACCTATATATATTTTAAATACGTTAAACAATATAAATACACTATATATATATATATATATATATATATATATATATATAGTATATACTACATTAGAATTTAAAAAATATATACACATAATACATATACACAATTACACATGTAATCATATATATGACTATACGTTAGTTAAATATATATACTACACTAAATAAACCATATACAAGATATATACTACAATATAATGATATATATAATAATTTATAAAACACATACACATGTATACGTTAAATATATACGCCTATAGAAGATATATACACATATATACGTACCATTCAATATATGTACTACTTTAAATAAAACATAATATATATACACACTAAATATATAGTTAATAAAACATATACACATGTATACGTTAAATATATACGTCTATAGAAGATATATACACATATATACGTATCATTCAATATATCCACTACTTTAAATAAAACATATACTACAATATATATATATACTACAATATATACACACACTAAATATATAGTTATATACTAATTTCTAAAACATATACACATGTATATGTTATATATATATTACTTTAGAAAATATACACACATATATACGTACCGTTAAATATATACATACTACTTTAAATAAAATACTATAATATATATACTACAATATATACACACACTATATATAGTTATATACTAATTTATAAAATATATACACATGTATACGGTAAATATATACGTCTATAGAAGATATATACACATATATATGTACTATTCTATATATGTACTACTTTAAATAAAACATATACTACAATATATATATATATATATATATATATATATATATATACACACACACACACACACTATAATATACACACATACTAAATATATAGTTATATACTAATTTCTAAAATACATATACACATGTATACGTTAAATATATACTACTTTAGAAAATATACACACATATATACGTACCATTCAATATATACGTACTACTTTAATTTTTTTCCAACTCATTCATGTTAATATTAACGAGAACTTGCATAGGATAGTCAAAGTCAACGGGGGAAATATCATGCATTGAACTTGATTCTGCCGAGTTCTCCCGTGAAGTCATATTTCTTCAAATCTCTGCTCGTCATTCGGCTCCGCTTCCATTCCTTGATTTCTTCGTTCGGCTATAATCCAATATCTAATGCAAACTAGAACATTCATTCCATTGCTTCCCAATGAATGTCGGTTGTCTCTAAGGTGCTGTCGTTCCTGACTAAAAGCGTTCTCCGATGCAACAATTGACATTGGAACATTCAGGATATCTCTAGCTAATCTTGAAAGCACAGAATATTATGCTTCATTATTCCTCCACCAATCCAACGTGTTGATCCGTTGTCTACGATCCTCTAGCGGCGATCGGAGATAATACTTCAGCTCTTCCCGATAAGTTGTTGTGTAAGCTCCCTCCTCAACACTGTTCCAACAAGGTAAATCATAAAAGTGATCAGGAAAACTACTATGTGCCGACCTTTTAGAAGATGATGGATCCTCAGGAGGACGAGGAGCGACAGTTGGAGTGATATTTGTCGGCATAAATAAATCAATTAAATCAGCATAGTGGTTAAATAATTTATCTATGTAAGCGTTCGCATCGGCCATAGCGGTCCACAAATCAGGTTTTTCTTGTTCTTCATCATCATAATCATTGTTAGTATTTATCTCTAAGTTAGCATAAATAAGAGTACTAAAGTGGCACATAGTAGTATATTTCATGCACGAATTTAACATAGTACAAACCAAGTAAATATGGGGGAGTCAAAAATTAGCAAACATGACACCAACAGCTTCTTTGTAACCTTCTTTATTTTTATATTTTTTGAGCAAATCAGAAATATCCGCTATATATGCCAAAATATTACAAACAGTAGGATAATAAGCACTGAAAAATTCAACCGTAGCTATATAATACTTTTTCAAGAACTTAACAAGATCATTAATTACAGCCCAGTCAGAATCATGTAGCATGCAGTGGGAAGAATCAGCAAACGAACCACAATGTTGGTTAAAAGATAATGTAATAGGAACTCTATATTTATAACAAGTTTTTAAAATATCATACGTAGCATTCTATCTAGTAGTATCACATTCTTCAAGCATTAATATCGGTGCAAGTCCATTTTGTTCACATTTACGTTTAAAGTCTTTAATTTTTCTTCTACAATTATTTCCTTGAATAAACCAACAACAAGCCGAATTTTTTCAATAAAAAGTTAAAAAAACTTAAGACCATCTCTTACAATTAAATTATATATATGACAAGCACATTTAACATAAAAAATTTCAGGTAACGACGGAGATAACTTAGATTTTAACTTTGTAATAGCAGTCTTGTTTTTAGATGCATTATCAAAAGCAATACATAAGATTTTATTTTCAATGCCGTAAAATTCTGTACTTTAGCGATTGAATCAACAATAAAATCTCTAGTATGTTTACGATCTTCATCATATAAAAAAGCAAGAATACGTTAGTGCATAACAAAATTACTATCTATTCAGTGACAAGTAATGGTTAAATAATCATTTTTATTTACAGCACGACCAAGATCAGAACTTAGGGACATTCTATATTGAATATTTTTTAACAATGTTGATAAATAACAATAATATTGTGAACGAAGTCTAAAAATATCAGCCCTACAAGTAGTTCTAGGAATACCATTAAACATAGGATTATAAATGAGAAAATACATCAAACCCCCCTTGAACTTGTCGCCAAAACTTACTTTAGACCCTAAACTAATAGGGCAAGTATTTATCCCAGCCCCTTAACAACTTTCAAGTGAATTAAATTCAACCCTTACGACTGACGTGGTAAAAAAAAAAAAAAGGCGTGAGTTTTGTTTTTTCCTAAAAAAAAGGGCCCACTTT
>NW_025817382.1:0-1289 GCF_002878395.1 Capsicum annuum | reverse complement strand
TGAATTTGTACATATGTATACATGCATGGCTTTATCTTTGAGACAAACATATAAATACTACAAGGATCAACTATGTAGCATTATTCATAAACATTGGCATTGCCTGAATCGGCCTGCACAAAAAGGGGAAGGAAAGTCTAAGGTAAG
Organism: Capsicum annuum; assembly: GCF_002878395.1. Taxonomy (NCBI): domain Eukaryota; kingdom Viridiplantae; phylum Streptophyta; class Magnoliopsida; order Solanales; family Solanaceae; genus Capsicum; species Capsicum annuum. The sequence continues at coordinate 1,142 of NW_025817382.1, read as the reverse complement.
TGTTGCCATCGTTCGTAAGGATCATCACATAGGAAAAATAGGAACCGATTAATTATAACCGATTCTCATGGACTATACATCACACGAAAAATCAAGGAAGGCATGGGACATGAGAAAGGATTTTTATTTTACCCTATGCATGGAATACGATGGACAAAAGACAATGGATTGAACTTGATAATGTCTAGGAATTAGGAATGAAAAACAAGAAACCAACTTTGACAAGCCTAAATGGCACTGCCCCATGATTAAGATGTAATACGGGTTAAGACGTTGTTGCTCGAGCAAGGACCCAACCTAACCTCATATGTCAAACATAACTCATGCACCACACGTCCAAATGCTCTATTGATGCACGCCTAGCACCTACCCCAACATGCAATAATAGATGTTATGCACTGCTACCCATACGAATATTACAAGGCCAAATCAAGTCTCGCTTGACATGATAGCCCACCCTTGGGGGAGAAAACATGATGAAGGCGCACCAAGGCTTGTGCACGGGTGTCACTCACGTTCACCGCCAATGCATGGTGCAAGTTCAGCTCATCCCTATATATGTAGTTCCTAGAACATCTTCTAGAACTTGTTACATGCATAAAAGTACTACCTCATCCAAAATTAAATGCCAACAGCCCTATCGTGGACGACGCCACTGATAGCTGACATAAATGCACAATGAAGCATCTTTGATATGGTTTTGCAGGCACTGATGACTCACACAAACTAACCATGCATATTGTACACACTGCGTGCTGATATGCCCAGTGAGTGCCTATGCCAACTAGCGAAAGTCGGCTCAAAGTACTTTCAATACCTCTACCCCTTTATATATGCTTAAAAAATCCAAGTAGACATGATTTTACCAACCTTTCTTATTTTCCAAGTCCTTAGTAAGATCATTTTCCTATAGGAAGTTCTCCTCAGAGGCTTGCCCTATTTTGTGCTACTCTATCAATATGTTGGCTAAATTAGTTGACGTATAAATAACTCTTGTGTCATACCTTCATATTATGGATCTCATCCATATGTTCTCCTAGGATAAATAAAGACATACTCATCCCTGTCTTAGTCATGAGCATCACTATCATATGGACAGTCCTATCCTCATGCTTGACATCACCTTGTGTATGTGAACTTGG
>NW_025817381.1:0-2566 GCF_002878395.1 Capsicum annuum | reverse complement strand
CTAAAAGTAGTAAAGCATGTCGATTTTTGGTTCATAAATCCGAACATCCTAATATTAATGAAAATATGGTAATTGAATCAGACAATGCTGAATTCTTTGAAAACATTTACCCGTATAAAATTAGACATGAACAGTCTAGTGGGGGATCTAAACGACCTTGAAATGAACCAAGTGAGAATGTACATAATGAAGAAAATCCAAGACGTAGTACACTTCAAAGAACGTCAACTTCATTTGGATCGGATTTTGTAACATTTCTCTTAGAAAATTAGCCTCAGACATTTAAAGAAGCGATGTCGTTATCAGACTCATCCTTTTGGAAAGAGGCAATCAATAATGATATAGATTCAATCTTAAGCAACCATACATAGGAATCGATTGACCTTTCTCCTGGAAATAAACCTTTAGGTTCTAAATGGATCTTCAAAAGAAAAATGAAGGCGGATGGTACTATTGACAAATACAAGGCAAGACTTCTAGTAAAAGGCTTCAAACAGAAGGAAGGCCTTGATTACTTTGATACATACTCGTCAGTAACAAGGATAACCTCGATTCGAATATTAATTGCCTTGCAGCGGTATATGATCTTCAAATCCATCAAATGGATGTGAAGACCGCATTCCTAAATGGAGATTTGGAGAAAGAAATATACATGGAATAACTTGAGAGTTTTGTGGTTCCAGGAAAAGAAAATAAGGTGTGTAAACTTGTTAAGTCACTTTATGGACTAAAACAAGCACCTAACCAATGGCATGCAAAGTTTGCCCAAACCATGTTGGCAAATGGATTTAAGATAAATGAATGTGATAAATGTGTATCTATTAAAGATACACCAAATCACCAAGCCATTGTTTGTTTATATATGGATGATATGTTGATCATCAGCAGAGACATTTATGACATAAATGCAACCAAACGAATGCTCGAGAGCAAGTTTGATATGAAAGACCTTGGATTTGCAGATGTAATCTTAGGTATAAGAATCTATCGAACTCCATAAGGGTTAGCATTATCACAGTCTCATTATATCAAAAAAGTACTTGACAAGTTCAAGTATATGGAATTTGGTATTACCAAGACTTCATTGGATGTGAACTTTGCACTTCGAAGGAATAAAGGTGAAAGTAACTCACAATTGGAGTACACAAGAGTATTGGGATATTTAATGTATATAATGAACTGTATACGATCAGACATAGCATGTGCAATTAGTAAATTGAGTCGGTACACTAGTAATCCCAACAAAACTCATTGGATGGCTATGAAAAGAGTTTTGAGGTATCTTAAATACACTCAAAACTGTTCGTTGCATTATAATAAATATCTTGCGGTACTTGAAAGATATAGTGATGCAAATTGGATCACCGGATCGAACGAAGTAAAATCCACAAGTGGATATGTATTTACTATCGGTGGAGAAGCCGTTTCTTGGAAATCATCCAAATAGGCTTGTATCGCTCGCTCTGCAATAGAATCTGAATTTACCGTATTAGATAAAGTCGGTGAAGAAGCAAAATGGCTCCGGAATTTCTTGGAAGATATTCCGTATTGGCCCAAGCCAGTGGCACCAGTATGTATACACTATGATAGCCAAGTGGCAATAGGTAGGGCAGGGAGCATGATGTACAACGGTAAATCTCATCACATACAACGGAGATATAATACCTTTAGGGAACTTCTCTCTAGTGGAATTATAACTATTGACTATGTAAAGTCAAAGGATAATGTGTCGGATCCACTTACAAAAGGTCTATCTAGAGAAGGAATAGAAAGAATATTCAAGGGAATAGGTTTAAGGCCTAGTACGAGTCAGCATGGCGGTAACTCTACCTAGCAGACTGGAGATCCCAAAAGCTGGGTTCAAGGAGATCAAACAAAGTTCTGTCTGATAGGTTCAACATTGTCAATTACCCAACCCATTCTCATGATGTAGACAATGTATAGTAAACTAGGATAAGACTTAAGGTGAAAAGTTTTTTAATGACTATCTAAATTTGGCAGATTTGACCAAACAGTTTAATCTACAGGATTGAACATTTAGAAATCACCTATGTGAGGGCGAAGTGGAAGCCGCTTCAAAGAAAATATTAGTAAAGGCTTATTCTCTAAGCTCTCATGAAACCGGGACGTGTTCATGGCTGAAAAGAACAAAATCGTGAGAACCATAAATGGTAAAAGGCTGGTTGTGTGACATGTGTTATCTAGGTGTACATTAAAGCTCGACGGTTCAAAGATATCAAATCTACCAATTGACCGAGTGCATCCGATGCATGTTCACTACGGAAAGTTCAAAGGAAAACCCACTTATCCAGATGCAATCAATCTTTGCTTGATGATCATATACTTGTCCATAAAAATTTTACAAAAAATAGTCATTCCCCATTCATGTGGGGGATTGTTGGGTTCATAGTAGATGAAATAAGTGTGAATGGAAAAATGGAGAGTAAAAGAGTGAAGGGAAGGAGACACAAAAATGAAAAGTGTACTCCCAAATTGGCAAGTTTACTCTTTCTCCCACATTGGTGGAAGAAGAGAACTTGAGGGTGTTTATATTGAGAAACACTAA
>NW_025817380.1:0-1312 GCF_002878395.1 Capsicum annuum | reverse complement strand
TTAGGTAACTCAAATTTTAGACCACTAGAATCCCTAGAGACAATGGAAAGAATTCATTTCGGACCATTTAATTTAATTGCATACCCTGAGAGCAACATATCCTTTAGAGTAAGACCAGATTATGTTTTAGACAGACTCCAAAGGTGTTTAGTAGATAACCTCTGGATCTCTTATAATAGACAAAACCGTAATCATTTTATGGCATCTATGAACTCTTTATGCCATTACATGGCAGAAAAAAGTAGGCCTCATTTTAAATACTATGTAGTCATTCATGGAAAAACTAACGGAATTTTCCAAACATGGTTGGAAGTATGACTCCATACAAGGTTTTAAAGCCCCTCTTTTTAAAGGTTTTAATGATTTTACCGAAGCCACCAATCATGCTAGAGGATATTTAGGGCCAAATTATTATATATCTCCTCCCCTTAGACAAAATCCAGACCAAATACCCCAGTATAATTTGCAAAAAGAGACTGGAAAAATTATTTTTTGCAACCATTGTTCTTCAATGACGGAGAACTTCAAGAAACTAAATGCCCAAAAAGAGCCACTCCTTATGGAAAACACTAGATTGATCAAACAAATACAAGTGTTAGAAACAAGACTCAGCCAGCAGAATCCAGCTAGCAAAACCGATGCACAAACTCAAACTCCAGCTCAGAGTTCTCCATTTCCTCAAAAAATAGATGAGAAGGGTGTGCATTTCCAACTAAATGCTCAGAAATCCACTGTACCGGATGTTGGTACAGCTAGTCCGGTTCAAACGGTGATCGGTAAAGACAAATCAAATCCGTTAATGGCTGTCACTTTGCCAAAAAGTGAGGATGAAGGGTGTTCTTCATCAAAAGCTAAATTAACAAGATCTGGACATAAGACTTTAAAGAAGACTTTAATATCTAAGAGAAAAAATGAAACAATAGAGACAATAATTAAACAGGAGCTAGACAGATTCTTCAGCAACCAGACACAAGATAAATACATGAATGGACAACCAGACGAACAGCTAGACAGAGTTGTACCAGAGATAAATAATACAGATAATAATTTAGCAAGATCAGACGAAGAAGATAGTATTGCACAATTCCAGGATGCCCAGGATCCATATGAAGACGACGACTCAGGCATGAGTTTCGATTCCATTGCCCTGCACAACTTGAATACATAAAGATAATCTACAGTTTCCACAGTCTATATTATTAGCTAGCATAGTCAAGTGGGGATGCCTACTTTACGTCTTGTAATAGTCAGAGTCAGAGTGCTTCCTTTATCACTACTTTCCAAAAGAAAGAAAAACTGTTGAAGCACGCGT
>NW_025817379.1:0-1583 GCF_002878395.1 Capsicum annuum | reverse complement strand
GAAGAACCAATTAAACTACAAGAAGGCGGTAGTAAAGGAAAAATTCTAAATATAGCAGCACATGATCCCCAAATGTGGGATACAGTAATAGACTTGTGGAAAGGAATAGTAGCTGCAGATTACTTAAGACATTATACAGAAACAGATACAGAAACAATGTATAAATATTTAGAAACTTTTCTAGGCGAATCCGCGAAGGCTACGTGGGAAAGTTTTAAGACAAATTGCCCCTATGACTTCCAGGTCCTATTAAGTATGGGACCAAATCCCTATAATTTTACAAATAAAATGCATATGTTATTAACAGGAAAAGACCCAAATAGTGGATTATTAGCTCTACAAAAGGAAGCGTTAATAAAACTAGAACAACTAAGCATTTCACATTGGGTATATATAAAGAAATTTCTACAAGACTACTTCTATTATTGCACTGTCAGTGGAAATACTTTTAATGAAGAATTAGGTAAAAAATTATTTAATAAATTACCAGGAGCCTTAGGAAGAGAAATAGAAGATAGATGGTATAAGAGAGATGGGGTAGTTGCTAACCCAAATTTAAAATGGACAATCGGACATAGAACACAACATATAATGGATATCTTAACAGAAAAATGTACAAACATACAAATACAAAAACAATTGAAAAGAAATGAAATGAATTTCTGTAAATCTGTTATATACACAACTCAAAATTATGATCATAAACAACATAAAAAATATAAGAAAAGAAATAATCAGAAACCATATAATAGAAAACAATACTTCTTAAGAAAGTCAAAGGCTAAAAAACCTTGGTTAAATAGAGATAGACATGTTAGAAAATATAGAAACGACAGAAATTACAAAAATAAACTAGAATGTTATACTTGTGGCAGTATAGACCATCTAGCCAACGTATGTCCTAAGAGAAATAATAATAGAACTAGAAATTCTCAATTAATAGAAGATTTCCAAGAAACTTTATTAAACGTAGATGAATATATGTCCGATACAGAAAGTATATATTCAATAATAAGTATTGACATAAATGATAAAGATAATCAAAAATCCGACTCTTCTGAATCAGACGAAGATAACCTAGTTAATGAACTGGGTCAAGAAATAGAAGATTTAGACTTAAGCAACCTAATGATTAGTAATTTAATGAATGTTAATCAAGAATGTATACATGAATTTCAAAGAAATAAGGGTTTAGATAGTAATAGATGCCGTATATGCAATTGGTATCCAAGTAAAGACAACAGAGCCAAGTGTAAGAAATGTTACCTAGAGGCATGTATAAATTGTATAGAAAACACTTTAAAAATAAAAGTGGAATCAGAAATAAATAATGGACAAAAATATACGCCCAATCAAATTTTAAACCTTAGGGTCTCTACTCTAGAAACCCGTTTAAATGATATGGAACAAAGACTAAATATGTTAGAAAAAGGAAAAACAAAAATCACCCTAGAAGAAACAGATACCCAAGAAGCAGTACATTTAGAGAAATTAGAAGCAGAACTTATGAATTTAGAAAATACTAATACAAATCTCATATGCAATGAAGATAAGGAGTTCTCTACTATTAAAGTTTTAGTGAA
>NW_025817378.1:0-1646 GCF_002878395.1 Capsicum annuum | reverse complement strand
CCCATCGAATCGATTCATGAGAAAAGTCCAAAAATCGAGTTCCAAGGCATACGAATACAAGGATTCAAGAGAAGAAGGAATGGGTTAAACCCCATTATTTGAAGCGCCAAAGAGATTAAAATCTCTTTTATTCATCTATTTATTCATTCTTATTGTTGTCTTTATCTATTTTATTTGTTTTTTTATTTATTGGGAAAAGTTATCGCCCTAAACTATACTCGAAAAGTTTAAGCAACACCTAAACTATACTAATGACCTATTACACACCTTAACTATAAAAAAGTGATATTATTATCTCCCCGCGACCCTCGTTCTAAGGCGCGTGTGTTACACTTATTTTAGGCGTGTTCAGTCTATTAAATAACAAAAGTAAACGGCTAAAAACATTTAAGGAAAAGTTATTGTTTCCACCTCAAATTATAGTCGAAAAGTCGAATTCATACCTAAACTATATAAGTGACCTATTATACACCTTAACTATAAAAAAGTGATACTTTTTACTGACGTGGCAGCGCGTGTAAAACACTACACCACATGCAAGTGGTGGTAGCCTGACAGGGTGTAATTAGTTTCACTTTTTTATAGTTTAGGTGTGTAATAGGTCACTTGTATAGTTTAGGTGTGGCTTCGACTTTTCGGGTATAGTTTAGGGTGGAAACGATGTCTTTTCCCTTTATTTATTTATTCATTTGGGGGCCTCGAAGCCAAAAGTGTACACTAAATACAGGTGAAGTGGAAACTCGAGCTTAAGGGCTTGAAAACATAGAATTAGGACAGGTGGAAATGGGTTGAAAACCTAGCTAGATTAGGACAGGGTCGATGGTTTGGGCGTTAAAGCCTAAATCACTACTTAGCTCTTTCCTCTTTTCTTTTCGTTTACTTGTTTACGTATTTTTCTTGCGAAGCTAGTTAGATCCCTAACCAAGTCGCTAAAAAAAAAAAAAATTGATTTTGCAAAGAACTTTTTTCCTTAAATCAGCTATCTTTCCAACAAGTTGATTTTTCCAAAGTTAATCAAAGATGTTTTCAAATAGTCCGGATAACCGAAAGTTAACAGACGTTTTGGGTGCCTAATACCTTCTTAAAACGTTAATAGAAACCGCTTACTCAGAATCTCTAACTTAAATGATTTTTTTTTTCTGTTTTTGAATCGTTTAAGATAATAAAAAGGTTTCTTAATTCCTTTTCAAAATTAAGTGGCGACTCTTTTTCAAAAAGTCGAAATTTCTCGTCAAAACAGTCATATCAAGACACCCTCTCAACAATATTTAAAATGCCATGACGTTTCAAATCACAAAAACACGCATTTCAATTCTCTTTTCAATAAAGCCACAATCTTTAATTTATTACAAGAGGAGAGAGTCCGTAATTCATACTCTCAAACAAAGATCAAATCTTAGTTTCATACGTAAACGTATACATGTAAATCATTTTAGGGGGAAAGGCCACAATAACAAAGTCATAATAGCATTTAAACCTTCGAAACACATAATTTATAATATAGTTTTCAAAACTCCCATAAAATACATGCATTAAAACTTGAATCATGCTTTAATAAATTTTAAGCCCATGTAATTTTTAGGATAAACCTCGCGTACTTCTATTCCCAAAGATAGTAGGTGCTTCTTGATGCTTGCGGAGTGGGG
>NW_025817377.1:0-1778 GCF_002878395.1 Capsicum annuum | reverse complement strand
TAAATGCAAAAAATGTTACTTAGAAGCTTGTATAAATTGTATAGAAAACACTTTAAAGATAAAAATATAACCAGAAATAAATAACGGATAAAAATCTACAAATAATCAAATACTAAATTTAAGAGTATCTACTTTAGAAACCCGAGTAAATGATTTAGAACAAAGATTAACCATCCTAGAAAAAGGAAAAATCAAAATCGCTATAGAAGAATCAGATACACAAGAAGCTATACAGTTAGAAAAATTGGAGGCAGAACTTATGAATTTGGAAGATAATGACACTAGTCTAATATGAAATGAAGATAAAGAATTCTCTACCATAAAAGTATTAGTAAAAATTAAAATAAAAGATGTGGAGATAGAAACTTTAGCATTAGTAGATCCCGGATGTACTAGCTGTTTGATCAATAAAGAAATAGTACCGGAACATTTACTAAAAGTACTTGAAAGACCTATAACAGCCACCCAAATGGATGGATCACAAAATATTTACAATTATTACATAGAAAATGCACAAATAAGTTTTTTAAATACATGCAATAAATTCTATAACCCAATTTAGAATGTTAATAAAATATTAGCAAGAGATTTAAACATAGGATCAGATTTTGTTATCGGACTACGTTTTTGTATCCAGAATAAAGGAGGATGTGTCTTAACAAGAGATGGAATAATGCTTTTTAAAAACTTAACTTATACACCAGTACAAACAGTAACATTACCAACAGTATAGAGAACATTAAACACACATAAAACGAGTTTGTTTCCAGAACCATGTTGCGAAGATTGCCAAAATAATCAATACCAAAATAACAACCTGTTAAAAGAAAACAAAAATGTAAAAGAAAACCTAGAAGAATTTAGAAATTATACTCTGCTTAATGCAGAAGGACAAGAATGCTTAACAGATATAGAAAAAGATTATACCCTAATAAGTATAGAAACCCAGTTTTGATTGTCTTTACCAGTCACCGTTTGAATCGAACTAGCTGTACCAACATCCGGTACAGTGGATTTCTGAGCATTTAGTGGGAAATACACACCCTTCTCATCCATTTTTTGAGGAGATGGAGAACTCTGTGTCTGAGTCTGTGTTTTTGCATCTGTCTTGCTTACATTTGTCTGATGGTTGAGTCTTGCTTCTAATAGTTGTACCTGTTTTATTAATCTAGTGTTTTCCATGAGCAGTGATTCCTTCTGAGCATTTAGCTTCTTGAAATTCTCCGTCATGGAAGAACAATGGTTGCAGAAAATAATCTTTCCCGTCTCTCTTTGTAAATTATACTGAAGTATTTGATCTGAGTTCTGTCTGAGTGATGGTGATATATAATAGTTTGGTCCTAAATATCCTCTAGCATGATTTGTGGTTTTGGTAAAATCATTAAAACCTTTGAAAAGAGGGGTTTTAAAACCTTGTATTGAATCTAACACTTCTAACCATGTTTGAAAAATTCCGTTAGTCTTTCCATGAATGACTACGTAATATTTAAATTTAGGCCTACTTTTTTCTGCCATGTAATGGCATAAAGAATTCATGGATGTCATAAAATGATTACGATTTTGTCTATTATAAGATATCAAAAGATTGTCTACTAAACACTTTTGGGGTCTATCTAGAATGTAGTCTGGTCTTATTCTAAATGATATATTACTCTCAGGATAAGCAATTAAGTTAAATGGTCCAAAGTGAATTTTTTCCATTGTTTCTAAAGATTCTAGTGGTCTAAAATTTAAATTACCTAACATTGTCTATTGATATGAATCCGAAGACGAAGCTA
>NW_025817376.1:0-1300 GCF_002878395.1 Capsicum annuum | reverse complement strand
ACCTGCTAATGTAGTTCAGTCTACCAAGAAAACTCATCACCTCCGTTCTATTCTTGGGCGAGGGCAAATCTTGAATGGCTTTGATTTTTGAGGGATCCAATTCAATTCCCCGACGGCTGACCACAAAGCCCAACAGCTTTCCAGATGGAACTCCAAATACATATTTTGCCGGGTTGAGTTTGAGATTATACCTAGGAAGCCTTTCAAAGAACTTTCTTAAATCTTTAACATGATCGGCCTAACTTTTTGACTTAATAATCACATCATCCACGTAAACCTCAATCTCCTTATGCATCATATCATGAAACATAGTGGTCATGGCTCTCATGTATGTTGCTCCAGCATTCTTCAAACCGAACGAAATCACTCGATAACAATAAGTTCCCCATGGTGTGATAAAATATGTCTTCTCCGCGTCTTCATCATGATCTGATGATATCCAGCATAGCAATCCATAAAAGAGGCAACCTCGTGTTTAGCACAGTTGTCTAACAAAATATGGATGTTGCGCAGTGGAAAATCATCTTTCGGACTGGCTCTGTTCAAATCACGGTAATCAACACACACTCGAATTTTGCCATCTTTCTTTGGTACGGGAACGACATTGGATAACCACATGGGATAGCGAGCTACTTGAATTAGTTTGGCTTCAAGTTGTTTCATGATTTCCTCTTTAATTTTGATACTTACATCCGTTTTAAAGTTTCTCAACTTCTGTTTGACAAGAGGGAACTCGGGATCAGTTGGCAATTTGTGAGCCACTAATTCAGTGCTTAAACCAGGCATATCATCATAAGACCATGCAAAAACATCCTTATAACCAATTAATGCTTGAATCATTTTATCTTTTAGCTGTGGCAAAGTATGTACACTGATTTTAGTTTCCCTAACATCTTCTTGATCCCCTAGATTTATTAGCTCAGTCTCATTCAAATTAGGATTCGGTTTGTCTTCAAACTATTCCAACTCTTTGCTTATTTCTTCTAGTGCTTCTTCTTCATCATATTCCCCATCCTGCTTCATTATATCTTGATTAGTTTGGATTTTAAGATCAGGCTGAAAATTCTGCATGCATGTCATGTCATTAGAATCAGCATAAAGAGAACTGTGTAAGAAAAGAAAAACAAAATATATTAGACACGAAACAAAAGGGATATTGCATTTTATTAGATAAAAGATAGAAGGGTTTAAACATAGATGCCAACATAACATAAGCAAACTAAAATCCAAATTACAACCCTGAAATAACTCGGATAAACAGAAAGAAAAACAAAATAAACTACCAAAACTCCCTCCTGAC
>NW_025817375.1:0-1053 GCF_002878395.1 Capsicum annuum | reverse complement strand
TCTAATAAACAAGACTAATACATATAGAGACAGAAGATACAATATTGTGATTTTCTAGAAAACCCATTTCTCAATCAATCGAAAATCCATTATTCCTCAATATAAAAACATCGTTAATCTTTGATTTTGTTACGTTGTTCTTCTTCTTCATCTTTTTAAATCAATTACCCATTAGTAAAAAGGGGCAGAGGGGGGCTAGGCGTGACCTCGATACAACACACAACCATTAGTGATATCAATCATAAGTGATATCACCCCACCAGAAGGTATAACCAATTATATTGCCTTCTGGTACATACATAAATCTATGCTAGCTAACAAAGAAGTTCGCTTTGTCATATTTACATCTAAGACTAGGCATCATCCATTTATCTAATTGGATGCAGCCAATAGCCTGTCTAGGAAGATGAGAAAGGGACTGAGTGATAAGAATCTGCGTAGAGGCGGAAGCCAATTTGGCTAACCAGTCAGCAACTTGATTCCCCTCCCGAAAATAGTGAGTTACTTGAATCCCTATTCTATTCTTGATACTTTTGATGTTGTCCACAACTTTTTTCAGCTTCATATTAGTGACAATAATTTTGTTCAGCTTGTTGGTTATAGTTGTGGAGTCTAGTTCGAGAGTGAAATTAGTGTATCTTTGATATTCACAACGCCTCTGCCATATTACTGCTACTACAACGAAACGAAATGGAAAATGCCATAACCATATCGCCTCGACTATTCCATACAATTCCACCAATACCAGCCTTACCATTTTCATGTAAGTAACTACCGGTATTGATTTTTAATACAGTCATCTTGTGGGAAGCTCGAAGTAACCTGATGTAACTTTTGAAATGACCTGAGCTTCTTTATTGTGAGACACAGAGTTGGCCAGTGATTGACGTCTTGCAAGTCTTTAAAATATTTCATCATTACAGATTTGATAAGACCAAAAGCTTGATAAATCATCTTACTGTAGCAGAAGTGTCTTTGGCCTCCAAATTTACAAGAACACCATTGATTCCAAATTTCCCAACAAATGATACTTGGAGTGATCTTCAATAAAAT
>NW_025817374.1:0-1139 GCF_002878395.1 Capsicum annuum | reverse complement strand
CATTTTCAACATGGGAGACATGATTAAGAAGCATACCTTTTATGTTGTCTAAGTACATTAGCTTTTAAACCCAAAGAAACCTGTATAAAGCAAGTTATCTATTACCATAAAATTTGATAATCAATTTAAGAATTATGAAAGAACAATCTGATGAAAAAATAAAGTTATGTAATAGTTCGACAATATTGAAATAGCACGTTTACTCATCTGCATTGAAATTTGAAGATAACGCTAAGCCTAAACCTGATACAAACCTCTGGTTTTGGCATTCTGGCAATTGGATGAAAAAGGGTGCCAGGTGCGTTCAATCTGGGCTTTTCTTTTTTTTTTCTGTGTCAAAGAAACATCGCTGTGCCTTTTATTTGGTTTTCTTGGCATGTCTTTGTATGCTTGATTTGAGATTGTCCCCTTAACACTAGCAATGTTAACTTGGGACAATATTCTGGATTTTGTATCTCTAGATTGAGATGCAGTCCTCACCTGCATTTTAGGCACAAGACGGATTACATAAAGGGGCTCCAATTTTCTGAACTCGAATAAGACTACAATGCTATTATTTAAAATAGCTTACTGCTGCAGCAAGCAAAATGGTTAACTGATGTAATAATTGAATATTACTAATCACAAATGCTACAAGAGGTGCTCCTTTGAAGATGAACTTCGCTGAGGTTCTGAACTAATACTTCCATCTTTCTCAGTGGTGTGAGCATAAGAGGATAGATCAACAGAGTTTGATGAGAACTCGATAAAGCTATCTTGGCCGTCTAGTTTCTCTTTCATTTCAATTGTAGGTATAGGATCATTAAAAGCTGCACTTCCAGCATTGAGATTAAATTTTGCTTCAACTTCCAGATCTTTAGGAACACCTTGAAGAACATCTGAACTATTGGTCTATTGTTCAGTCTGACGTCCAGAATGGAATATTATACTATCTTTTCCCCCACGTTCTGTGGCTTCAATGTCTTTGTTGCTTGATCCTTCTCTGCCATATTCTGTGACTTCAATGTATCCATTGTTTGATCCATCAAAACTCTCCTCAAAGCATGCAGAATCACCAACCTCATTCACTCGCTTGAAATCTCCATCATAGCTTGTGTTTTTGATTTGATACTTTCCATTCTTTGATAAACGGGTTGATC
>NW_025817373.1:0-1250 GCF_002878395.1 Capsicum annuum | reverse complement strand
GGGGTTTGTCCCGACCCTAGTTATGTCATGTAGATCCTAGAGGCTTTGTAGACATAAGGAAGGGTAAAGTCATGGAAGTTTATATAGTGATGTTATATTTGTATATGTGGTGGCCCCGACGGCCAAGTATTATATATATATATATATATTGGTGCGTGTTGTGCTGATACAGGTAATTAGACCCTTCTATATGCAACGAAGTGCTGTTCAAATTTTTGGTGACATGTAAGTGAGAGAACAGGTATCTGAACGGGTTCTCCCGGGCCTTCTCGGTTTCGAGTGCCAGTCCGGCCCGATGGGATTTTGGGGCGTGACAAAAGTGGTATCAGAGAGGTTCGTCCTAGTGAGTCTACAAAGCCGTGTCTACGTAGAGTCTTGTTTATCGGTATGTTGTGCACCACATCTATAAACAAGAGGCTATGGACATTTAGGAAATTGTTTCTTTTCTTCAGATCATAGATTGTGCCATAGAGTTTATATAGCAAACGAAGTCATAGTTGGCCACTGAATCCATTTGTTTCTCTTATTACAGTAAGAATGCCGGATACCGGAAGTAAGAATACCGGCGAGCGGGTAGACGTAACTGCCGGAGAAGGGACTAGTAAGTCACCACCTGTACAAGTTAATCAGAGTGAAGCTCAAGTTGAGCGGGTATCTGAAATGTCTTCCACTCCAGATGGAATAAGGGGGAGGCGAACCACGATCACAGAACCACTTGTTAATGTTGCTGATCAGGATATGAGGGATGCAGTACAATTGTTGACCCGGATTGTTGCCGGTCAAGTCCAAGGGCAAGCTATTCCTGCCGCGGGTCCTAGCGGTACTGATAGGGCGGTTAGTCTTCGGACGCAAGATTTTCTTAAGATGGATCCGCCTACTTTTATCGGATCCGATCTTAACGAAGATCTGCAGGACTTTATTGATCAGATCCAAAGGACCCTAGAGGTGATGCATGTATCGGGCAGAGAGACAGTGGAGTTAGCTGCATATAGATTCAAAGGTGAGGCTATATATTGGTATGAAGACTGGAAACGGTCACGGGGCATTGATCCACCCCCAACTACTTGGAAAGAGTTCAAAGAGGCATTTATTGATCATTATCTTCCATACGAGACTCGTCAGGCCCGTGCGGATCAGTTCTTAAATCTTCAACAGGGTAATACAAGTGTGAGGGAGTATAGTCTTCGATTTAATTCCTTGTCCAGATATGCTCCTAATGTTATAGTTACTATAGATGACAGAGTTCATCG
>NW_025817372.1:0-1012 GCF_002878395.1 Capsicum annuum | reverse complement strand
CTTCAAAGAAAAATGACATCAACAACTATGAAAGAAAAATCTTTTTGATATTTTCGTTATACGAAATGTAAAAAATTTTTAACATCTTTTTTTTTTTTGCATTCTTCTTTTATAAACACATCCTATGAATGAAAAAAAAAAATCTTTTTGAAGTTTTCGAATTGTCAATGCTTGCTAAACGAGACAAAGGAAAATCTTTTTGACGTTTTTGAGAAAATGAGTGTGAAAGGTAAATAAATGTCCTTTTGAATTTTGGAATTGTGAAAAATAAAAGCCACAAAAAACTCTAAAAACTACGAAATTCTTTTTGATTCATTCTTTTCGACTCACTTTTTCTATATTTTTTTTCTTTTTCATTTTTTTGTCTTCGCACTTGCTTCTAAATCATGTTTTTGCCCAAACTAGTCAGTAAAATAACCTCGTTAACCTCAAAGATGCAACATTTAGCATGTAGGGATGCCTTAGAGGTGAGTCTCCTACAATGGGCCAAGTGGGCCCTGCTAGGTCGTCAATATGATGCACATAAGCATGACCTAAAGGCTGACCTACATTGGGGTTCACTAACAAAGCTGTTCGGGGGAGCATATGGTCGATAGTGGCTGCTTAGCTTTCCACCTACTCCATATATCCAACGGCTCCCCCCTTAAAATAAAGGTGACTCAACTAGAGTTTGTGCGCACGACGTGCGCTCTGAGACTTGTTGCGAAAAGAATGATCCGGGTTATGCACACGATGTCAGATATAAAAGCGGTAACACATAGGATAAATACTGTAAACAAAGAGCACGAAAATTCACAAAAGTGAAAACACAAACAAAATCACAAGCAATGCTAATACACTCATAATGCCAAACAAAGCCGATACGACTCCAAAAAAAAAGCTCGAATTCTAAAATTGTCCCCAGCAAAGTCGCCAGAGCTGTCACACCCCTTTTTTTACTCCGAAAAGATTCGATTTTACAGTTCGAAAGGGTTTTTATTTTCAAAGTGACAAAAAATGAAAATTTGTTTCG
>NW_025817371.1:0-1121 GCF_002878395.1 Capsicum annuum | reverse complement strand
CTTTAGAGGTGATTCTCCTACAAAGGGCCATGTGGGTCCCGCTAGGTATCCGTATGATGCATATAAGCATGACCTCAAGGCTGACCTACGTTGTGGTTCACTAACAAGGCTGTTTGGGGGAGCGTATGATCGATAGTGGCTACTTTGCTTTCCACCTACTCCATAACACCGATGGCTCCCCCCCTAAAATAAGGGTGACTCAACTAGAGGTTGTGTACAACACGTGTACTACGGACTTGTTGTAGAAAGAAGGCCGGGGGGTGGACACATTATGACAGATATAAAGCAGTAACACATAGGATAAATACTATAAACAAAGAGCACAAAAATGCACAAAAGTGAAAACAATAACACAAACAAAATCACAAACAATGCTTCTACACTCGTAATGCCAAACAAAGCCGATACGACTCCAAAAATAGCTCGAATTCTGAAAACTTGTCATAGGTCCCCAGCAGAGTCGCCAGAAGTTGTCACACCCTTTTTTTACGTACTCCAAAAAATGTATATTTTAAAAGTTCGAAAGAGTTTTATTATTTAAGTGACAAGAAATGAAAATTTTGTTTCGGAAAAGGATTATTTGCATTTTTTATTCAGAGTCGTCACTTGGCATAATCCGGTGTGCCAAGTCACCTTTGGAAAATCCTTTTCGAAACTATTTGACTCTTAAACTAGTTTGCGAACAGAGATTCCGGCTAAGGAATTCTGTTGACCGAGGGGAAGGTGTTATCCACCCCTCGATCCCGTGGTTCAACCACGATCGCTTGGCAGAGCGTATCGGCTAAATTGACGTTACAAATGCACCAAACCACACAAAAACCACGCAAAATAATCAAACAATAACAAAACAAAACAAAAATGTAAAGTCCAGTCCAATTATTACAACCCGAAATAAAAAATACTGAAATAACCTACACTAGTCCTAAACCATGCTTTACCTGATTATTCAGGCCTTGATCACGAGCATCCTTAGCGTACAAAATTCGTCGGGGCATTCCCCGGTGAGTAAATACAAATTACCTCGGGGCATTCCCCGGTTAAATAAATGCACTTTCCAAATACGATAAACAAAATATTCAGCAAATATTCCAATTATTCCCACACTTCACCAATCCTAAACT
>NW_025817370.1:0-2034 GCF_002878395.1 Capsicum annuum | reverse complement strand
AATTGAGTTTTTTGGCAATTGCATGATGAGACGGTACTGCATTCCTCCCGACAAGAGTCATCGATCGATCACTCTGAGACAAACCGATTCTTACTACCTCATATGTTCAACTAATACCTTAATTGAATAATCTGGGACTAGGGGTGAGTTCTCATAGGGTCAACTACAACTTTAATTGAGTCTTTTGGCAAATGCATGATGACACAGGACTGCGTTCCTCCCGACAAGAGTCATCGATCGATCACTCTGAGCCAAACTGATTCTTACTACCTTAAATGTTCAAATAATACCCTAATTGATTAATCTAAAATTAGGGGTGAGCTCTCATAATGTCAACTACAATAGATGACAGCGCCTATTTGATAATTTATAATAGATGGGTAATCTATCGCAACAGATGACTTAATCTGTTTGATAGTTTACAAAAGATTCGTGATCTGTCGCAATAAATGACTTAATCTATTTGATAGTTTACAACAGATGGATAATATGTTACAACAAATTACATAATCTGTTTGATTTGATCCAACAGAAAAGACATCTGTTGTAATAGATTGAACATTTGTTTATATATAATTCAATTGAGTTCATATGTTAGAATAATACCTTAATTGAATGTAGGTTCTCATAGGGTCAACTATAACTTAAATTTAGTTTTTTGGCAATTGCATGATGAGACGGTACTGCGTTCCTCCCGACCAGAGTCGGCGATCGATCACTCTGAGCCAAACCGATTCTTACTACCTCATATGTTAGACTAATACCTTACTTGATTAATATAGGACTAGGGTACTAATACCTTAATTGAATAGTCTAGGACTAGAGGTGAGTTCTCATAGGGTCAACTACAACTTTGATTGAGTCTTTTGGCAATTGCATAATGAGACGGTACTGCGTTCCTCCCGATAGAGTCGTCAATCGATCACTCTGAGCCAAACCAATTCTTACTACCTCATATGTTTAACTAATACCTCAATTGATTAATCTAGGACTAGGGTACTAATATCTTAATTGAATAGTCTGGGACTAGGGGTGAGTTCTCATAGGGTCAACTACAACTTTAATTAAGTCTTTTGGCAATTGCATAATGAGACGGTACTGTTTTTCTCCCGACAGAGTCGTCGATCGATCACTCTGAGCCGAATCGATTCTTACTACCTCATATGTTAGACTAATACCTTAATTGATTAATTTAGGACTAGTGTACCAATACCTTAATTGAATAGTTTGGGACTAGGGGTGAGTTCTCATAGGGTCAACTACAACTTCAATTGAGTCTTTTTTCGATTGCATAATGAGACGGTACTGCGTTCCTCCCGACAGAGTCGTCGACCGATCACTCTGAGCCGAATCGATTCTTACTACCTCATATATTAGAGTAATACCTTAACTGATTAATTTAGGACTAGGGTACTAATACCTTAATTGAATAGTATGGGACTAGGGGTGAGTTCTCATAGGGTCAACTACAACTTCAATTGAGTCTTTTGTCAATTGAATTGCATAACGAGACGGTACTGCGTTCCTCTCAGCAGAGTCGTCGATCGATCACTCTGAGCTGAACCGATTCTTACTACCTCATATGTTAGACTAATACCTTAATTGATTAATCTAGGACTAGGGTAATAATACCTTAATTGAATAATCTAGGACTAGGGGTGAGTTCTCATAGGGTAAACTATCGATTAATCTAGGACTAGGGGCGAGCTCTAATAGGGTCAACCACAACAGATGGCAATGCCTATTTGATAATTTACAATATATGGGTAATCTGTTGCGACATATGACAATCCATTTGATAATTTACAACGGATGGATAATCTGTAGCAACAGATGACTTAATCTGTTTGATAATTAACATCAGATTTATAATTTGACGCAACATGTTGAACATTTATTTTATACAATTTCAATTAAGTTCATATGTTAGCCTAATAGAACCTAAATTGATTAATCTAAGACCAGGGGTGAGTTTTCACACAGTCAATTCCTAGAGTACTCGGTCAACTACAACTTCAATTGTTTTTATACAAT
>NW_025817369.1:0-1153 GCF_002878395.1 Capsicum annuum | reverse complement strand
TGATTTACAATCAACACGTAGTAAAAATTCTTTATTGACAAGATCATGTTGAAATTTTGTGATACATAGCACTATAGATAAAATTTCCTTTTTAACAGTGCTGTAGTTTTTCTGTGTGGAATTCCATATTCCGGATGTGAATCTGACTAACTGTTCAGGAGAGCTTTCATTGATCTTTTGTTTCAGTATACCCCCTTACCCAATATCTGAAGCATCTGTTTCGACTATCATGAAGGCTTCAGGGTTAGGAATACCTAGACACGGAAGGTTCTGGACCAAGCTTTTGATCTAGATGACTGCATTGGTTTGGTCAAGACTCCAAGGAACTGGGGTTTTTTTGAGTCTTTTGTAAAGAGGCTCACAGACCTGCCTAATATTAGGGATAAAATCTGCAACATAATTAAGACTTCCTAAAAATCTCTTGAGCTGCGTTTTATCAGTAATTTCATTAGGGAATTTAGAGGAGAACTCAATGGCTCGACAAATAGGTTTATAGCTACCTTGATAAAGATCGTGTCCTAAGAACCTGATAGACGTTTGGAAGAGCTTCATCTTTTTGGCACTGACAACCAAACCATTAAGTTTAACAATCTTAAAGAAAGTATTCAAATGTTTGAAATGAGAATCAATGTTCTCTGAGAAAATTAGCACATCATCAATATAAACAATCGACATATAAGTATAAGGATTGAAAATATTGTTCATAATGTTTTGAAATTCTGAAGGAGCGTTTTTGAGACCGAAAGGCAAAACATTCCATTCATAATGCCCAAAAGGGACATTGAATGCTGTTTTGTATTTATCCTTTTCAGCTATTTGAATCTGCCAGAATCCTGACTTCATATCAAATTTACTGTAAAGGTTGGCCTTGAAAGTTCTTTTGAGAAGATCCCTTTTGTTAGGGATTGGATGTCTGATCCATTTTAAGACGGCATTCAAAGGCTTATAATTTATCACAAGTCTAGGGGTGCTGCGCTCCTTCTCTGCACTGTTATTGACATAAAAAGCAGAGCAACTCCAAGGGGAGTTAGAGCTTCTAATAATACCATTTTTGAGGAGATGATCTATTTCCCTTTTGCAGATTTCCATCATCTCATGGTTCATTTGGATAGGTCTGGCTTTAGTGGGAATGGTTTGTTCGTCAAACCCTGGG
>NW_025817368.1:0-1033 GCF_002878395.1 Capsicum annuum | reverse complement strand
TGAGAGTTGAGAGAGTGAAAAATTGTGTGAAAAATGATTTGAAGTTGTAGGGTATTTATAGATTTTTTCTTGGGGTTAAAAAATATGTTTTAAAGTTTTTTTTTTTAAGAAGAAAATGGGCCCAAACTAGCCGTTTGGACCCAAAAACGGCTATATAGCCGTTGGGCCAACGGCTAGTTTAGCCCAAAATCCAAAATATCTTTTTTTTTTTAATTTTTTCGGGCCGGGCCGGGCCGATTAACCGGCGGGCCTGGACTGGGCTTGGTCCGGTCCGGGTTAATCTGGCCCATTTTAACAAAATAACCAGCCCGAGACCCGGAACCCTAAAGACCTAGGGCTTATCGGACCGGATCAAATCGGGCCGGGTTAGGTAGTCGGGCCGGGTCAGCCCGGTCCACTTGACACCCCTAATATATATATATTGTAGTGTATATATATATATATATATTATACTATTATAGCATATGTTTTATTTAAATTAGTACGTATAGTCATATATAATTATATATTGAATGGTACGTATATATGTGTAATTGTTTATATATTTTTTTAAAAATATATATTGTATATTGGAGTGTATATAGTGTATATTGGATATTTTATTTATTTTTTAAACGGGTTTGACCGGTTTTTAACCGAGTTTGATCGGGTTTTCGTGGGTTTGACCGGGTTGGGTTAAGTGGGTCGGGTTAGGGTGGGTTTTAATTTTTTTACTGTTTAGCCCGGCCCGGCCCGGTTAACGTCAAACCCGGCCCTTAACCGGCCCGCAACCCGGTTAAAATGGAAGGGCCGGTTCTGGGTTGGCCTGGCTCGGCCCGTTTGACACCTCTACTCTCTACTTCACCTGAGGTAGTGGTATGATCTGCGTACACTCTACCAGTGGCGGAGCCAGGATATTCACGAAGGGGGTTCATAAGGGAACACACGAACTAATCGAAGGGGGTTCAACGTCTAATTTACATACATAAAAAATAATTTTAACCATATATATAAAGCATAATTTTTCGCCGAAGGGGGTTCGGATGAACCCCCT
>NW_025817367.1:0-1592 GCF_002878395.1 Capsicum annuum | reverse complement strand
ACAATGAACTCTTGATTGCATTTTCCCCATCGAATCGATTCATGAGAGTCCAAAAATCGAGTTCCAAGGCATACGAATACAAGGATTCAAGAGAAGAAGGAATGGGTTAAACCCCATTATTTGAAGCGCCAAAGAGATTAAAATATCTTTTATTCATCTATTTATTCATTCTTATTGTTGTTTTTATCTATTTTATTTGTTTTTTTATTTATTGGGAAAAGTTATCGTTTCCTCCATAAACTATATTCGAAAAGTTTAAGCGACACCTAAACTATACTAGTGATCTATTATACACCTTAACTATAAAAAAGTGATATTATTATCTCCCCACGATCCTCGTTCTAAGGCGCGTGTGTTACACTTATTTTAGGCGTGTTTAGTCTATTAAATAACAAAAGTAAACGGCTAAAAACATTTAAGGAAAAGTTATTGTTTCCCACCTCAAATTATAGTCGAAAAGTCGAATTCATACCTAAACTATATAAGTGTCCTATTATACACCTTAATTATAAAAAAGTGATACTTTTTACTGACGTGGCAGCGCGTGTAAAACACTACACCACATGCAAGTGGTGGTAGCTTGATAGGGTGTAATTAGTTTCACTTTTTTATAGTTTAGGTGTGTAATAGGTCACTTGTATAGTTTAGGTGTGGCTTCGACTTTTCGGGTATAGTTTAGGGTGGAAACGATGTCTTTTCCCTTTATTTATTTATTCGTTTGGGGGCCTCGAAGCCAAAAGTGTACACTTAATACAGGTGAAGTGGAAACTCGAGCTTAAGGGCTTGAAAACATAGAATTAGGACAGGTGAAAATGGGTTGAAAATCTAGCTAGATTAGGACAGGGTCGATGGTTTGGGCGTTAAAGCCTAAATCACTACTTCTCCGCTCTTTCCTCTTTTCTTTTCGTTTACGTATTTTTCTTGCGAAGCTAGTTAGATCCCTAACCAAGTCGCTAAAAAAAAAAAAAAAAAACTGATTTTGCAAAGAACTTTTTTACTTAAATCAGCTATCATTCCAACAAATTGATTTTTTCAAAGTTAATCAAAGATGTTTTCAAAGAGTTCGGATAATTGGAAGTTAACGGACGTTTTGGGTGCCTAACACCTTCCTAAAACGTTAATAGAAATCGCTTACTCAGAATCTCTAACTTAAACGATTTTTTTTTCTGTTTTTGAATCGTTTAAGATAATAAAAAGGTTCCTTAATTCCTTTTCAAAATATCTAGACACCCTCTCAATAACTCTAAAACAATGTTTAAAATGCCATGACGTTTCAAATCACAAAAACACGCATTTCAATTCTCTTTTCAATAAAGCCACAATCTTTAATTTATTACAAGAGGAGGGAGTCCGTAATTCATGCTCTCAAACAAAGATCAAATCTTAGTTTCATACATAAACGTATACATGTAAATCATTTTAGGGGGAAAGGCCACAATAACAAAGTCATAATAGCATTTAAACTTTCGAAACACATAATTTATAATATAGTTTTCAAAACTCCCATAAAATACATGCATTAAAACTTGAATCATGCTTTAACAAATTTTAAGCCCATGTAATTTTTAGGATAAACCTCGCGTACCTCTATT
>NW_025817366.1:0-1178 GCF_002878395.1 Capsicum annuum | reverse complement strand
GCATTTCCAATGGTAGCTGAATTAAGTGAAGCGAATTTGCTCCTATTTCAACAAAGAAAATTTGTCAGTTAAAAACTTAGTGGTGGCTTGCAACTCTTGGCTTCTCAAGTGTCTGCCCCTGCACTCGTTCCTTTAATATTTGTTCCAAATCGCTAACAATTGCCCTGTCTTGCCGCATCATTGACCCAGATCCAGATTGAGGAAAGTGAGTTCTGACTCGCATAACGGGCTTCCATTTTACCATGCCTCTGAGGTGCACTCTTTTCCCAAATCTGAATGTTTCCATGAATCCAAAAGCCTGTCGATTGATAGACTTCCTTTGTTTCGTGTTGAATTATGATTATATTTCTTTATTGTGATGTTCCTTGGCTTTTTCTCATATAATTGGAAAGACTGGTAGTAAATTTTGAAATCCTTTCTCGCTTGTTTTGACACAGACTTGACTTAAAATGTAAAGAAATGATGGTGACTTTTATTTTGACAAATGACATAAAAAGACAAAAAGCATGAATATGTAAATGAAAGAAAAGGGCAATGTCCCATATTCAAAAGAAAACTTATCTGAATACGACAACCAACTCCAATGAGTATGACATGCATTTTGGATTGAGCTGCCTGATCTTCTTATCCAAACTCCCCATTTGTTATTGAGTTCATGCCTTTGCTGCTGAGCTGCTTCTTCAAATCCATTAGACTCCTACATCACATTCGACTGACGACATCTTAAAAGGCTTTCGTCAACAAATCTCCTTCTTTTCACTTTTCGCTTTTCTCTTGAACTCTCCATCCCCTTACGGTGCCCGTGAGGGTTTTCACCAATAAAACTCTCTTATTTTTATTTCTCCACTCACTATCGCCTTATGGTCCCTGCAAGGGTTTTCACCAAAAAGAATCTCTCATTTTCATTTTCTCTCAACTCACTATCGCCTTATGATACCCACGGGGGTTTTCACCAATAAGACTCTCTCATTTTTATATTTCTTTCCTGATTTCTTATGCTGAGGGAGACAAGTGGTACCTTACAATGTACCATCATATCCATTGCATGCTTAGCCTTAACATTATCAAAAATTAATCTGAAGGACTTTCTTTGGTTGTAACTTGGCTTTTGGTTAAGGTTAGAAAAGATGCCAAGGGGCTCAAACGATACTTGAAGTGGGGGTGGGACTTACAACTTT
>NW_025817365.1:0-3092 GCF_002878395.1 Capsicum annuum | reverse complement strand
AGTGACGAAAATGATAATAACAATGACAAGGGCAGAGTAAGAGGAGTTGACTTCTCTGGTCCCGTCCCAAAAGTTTATTATCAGCAATCTACTAGGGTCCATGAGCCCCTAGAACCTGACAATCCTTATGAACCAGGCAGTCCTACAGCCTCAGATATGGGACCTCCCCCTTCCATATCCCGTCAGAAAATTAGGACTGACCCCAGTCTACTCGTCATCAAATCTGATGAAGAGTACACACAAGACTTAAAGGCTCTTGAAGTTCACTGGTACCTCCCAAAGGACGCTCTAAAAAGGAAATGGTACACCAGTACCTATTCTAAGGAGCAGCAAAAGGAGTTCGGACGGCTATGGATAGCCGATATGAAAAGACTCTGATGTGACATAGAATTCTTCCGATGGTTTGAGTTCACCGGAAGAATGGAAAACCAGAATAAATCCCTTAACGTTATCATTAATAAATGGTATACTCAGAGTAATAAGATAATTGAATCAGTTACTCCTCCTCTCAAAGGGATAAAAATTCCTCATTCCAATGAAGTACTCAATGCTTCACCTTTCAAGAAAAAATATGATAGACCTCTATCGGCCCCTATCAATAGAGACCTCGATAGGATAGTTGAACAAAACAACTATACTAATCAGGTCCTTCACACTATCTCCCAGCAAATAGGAGATACTAAAAACTCGATACTTCCTTTTAGCTCTTCCACTCCTGAGAAAGGAACTTCAAGCTCTAATCCTATAGCCAACCCCATCTTTCAGATCCCTGAGTTCCAAAAAGAAAAATTTCCTAACCTCAGTGATGACTTCAAGGTTTCGGGAAAGATCTTGGAACAAATCAATGAAAAACTTTCCAAGTTCAAGATCTCTGAGAAAGCAGAGTCTAGCAACCAGAAAAACTCTCTCTCTAAACTCACCAGTGATCATTTTTCTACTAAGAAAAACTATTATAAAAAACCCTCTCCTCCTGACGTCCAATTCGAAGAAAATCCCTACCTCTCAACCTTCAACCATGATGGTAGAGGAATAACTGAATGGAATGTTGACGGTTTGGCTGAACACCAAATCTACAACAAACTCCATAAAATGGGCATTTCTATCACGACTTATAAAATCAGAGGAGCCACTTATAAAGAAGCAGCTACCATGATCGTATCAGGTTTCACTGGTACGATAAAACATTGGTCGGATAACTACTTCACTGATGACATCAAAAACCTTATCTATGGAGCCACAGCCATAGAGACAGTAGTCAAAAGTGAAAATGGCCAAGAAATTCTAGAGCAAGTTGCAAAAGAAGACGTTTGTGCCACTCTCCTATACCACATAGCTAGACATTTCATAGGAGAACCCAAACTATTCCAAGATAGGAGCTTGCAAATTCTCAACAATCTCACCTGCAAAGACCTGGCAGACTTTCGATGGTACAAAGATACCTTCCTAGTAAAGGTCATGATCCGACCTGATTGCAACAATGATTTCTGGAAGGAACGATTCATTTGTGGTCTCCCTTCTCTATTTGCAGAAAAGGTTAGAACCAAAATTAAGGATAGATTCGAGGGAAAGATTCCTTACGATATCCTAACCTATGGCGACTTAATCAGTTTCATCACCACTGTAGGGATAGATCTGTGCACTGACCTTAAACTTAAGAAATAACTTAAGAAAGATAGTACTTCCAAGTATGGGTTAGGAACCTTCTGCCACGACTATGGTTTCACCAGTCCTAGCAAAAAGCATAGAAAGAAGTCCTCCAAACCTCACAAAAGGACCCCCTCTAGCAAGAAATCCTTCAAAAGGGAATCATATAAGCCTAGTAGAAAGACTAAGCGAAAAACTACCTCCAAACCTAAAGATACTTGTTGGACTTATGGTAAGACAGGCTACAGAGCGAAAGACTGCAAGTCAAATAAGAAAAAGAAAATAAACCAACTAGAACTCTCTAAAGAAACCAGAGCAAATTTATTTGCTATAATGGAAGGTTCACCTGAGTCTTCGGAGTCTTCTGACTCTTATACCTCGTCCAGTGACGACTATAGCGATGAAGAGTACATCAACGCCGCCTATGAGACGGATCAATCCCAATCCGGCCAAGAATGCACTTGTACCGGTACATTTTGTTCCTGCACCAGGAAGACTATTAATGTTATTTCAGGAAATCCCAAAGAAATTCTGTTTGACATTATCGAACACATTCAACATGATGAGGCTAGAAATAAATATCTTCTAGAGCTCAAACGACTCATGCTTTCTCATGAAGAGAAAACCCCTAAAACCATCATTCAGCCTTTTAGCATGAAACAAGTTATGTCTAGATTCGACAAACCTACCGAACCTTCTATTGCTGATCTTAAGGGAGAAATCTCTACATTAAAAGGAGAGATCACGAATCTCAAAATCAGACTTGACCAAGTAGAACTTAATTTCCTTACTGATCAAGTCCTAAAAAATGTATCTCTCCCCGAGAAGGTTTCTCCGCCAGAATCTTCTAAGGCCTTTCCAATCATTCCAAATGACCATCTCCGAGAACCAGAGCCTAGTTCTTTTCCTGGCTCAGATTCTCCCTCCACGTCTGGCAAAGCTATTACGGCCACTAAGGCTTATAGCGAACACATCGCCGTGAAAATTGTTATAAATAAAGACTTTGTTCTTAACAGAGTCGCCCTCTTCGATACAGGTGCGGATAGTAACTGTATTATTAAAGGTCTCGTGCCTACAAAGTACCTCCAAAAGAGTACCTCTCGACTTTACTCAGCCACGGGAGAAAAAATGGTAATCCATTATAAGCTCCCTAAAGCTCATATTTGTAACAATGGCATTTGCCTTGTTAATGACTTTGTCATCACCGACGATATCACTGAAGATATCATTTTAGGAATTCCCTTCGTCAACCACATTCGACCTTACTGGAGTGACTACGACGGAATTCATACAACTCTGTTAAACCAAAACTTATTCTTTCCTTTACTAAGGCCCCTCTCGCAAGAAGAAGGTAACCTTATTAAAGACAGAACTGTTTTTAAAATTAACAGACTTTCTTCACACATCAATTTTCTTAAACAAGATATTCACATCAAGAAAATTGAGCA
>NW_025817364.1:0-1664 GCF_002878395.1 Capsicum annuum | reverse complement strand
TTAAGATGTGCATGTAAGGTGTTTGGTAAAATGCCTAAGAAACTAGAAATCATGCAATATAGCTAGATTATGACTAAGTGAAGGATTCATGATATGCCCTTACGTTCCAATGACTTCTATGTTGATAATGTGCCTCGTAAATGTTGTTGGAATACTCATGAACTATTCTTATGAGATTATGCTATGTTTACTTGCAAATCCTACTTATGAATAAGATGTATGATAACCATGCAATCCACACGAACTTCCATGCTATTGGTATGTGTTTCCAATATGATTATACAATGAACATGATATTAAGATTGTGCAAGTACTTCCATGTGATATGAAATCCCTTCCATGCAATACATTGTTGATAACCATGCTTAGTATGAGATCCCTACTTATGATATTATAAATTATGGACTCTACTCTTATGATCAAGTCGGTCATGTGTGTCAGTTTCCTTCCATCGAGACATAAGGGTACTTGTACCCAAAAACTATAGCTGTGTGCCTAGATCCATGTCATATTTCATGATATTCGAACTCAAGCTATGATTCCATAGACTTTAGTCAGTCATGTGACTCAGGAAAACCTCATGATCTTAGTCAGTTGTCAGATATCAGTAACATTCCTCTAGTCAACAAAATTCAGTAAGATTAAGTCATGCATAGTCATTTATTCATGTCCATTCCCTCCAGATGGGAGTAGAGGTTAGCACTGAGTGAACCCAAGGATGGGAACTCACCCACTAGTTCTGGGTGTGATCCTTAGTGGTCATCCTTATGTTCCAGAACTATGTAGCCAGCGTAGGTTGAGACATCATAACCCATCGGATTAGGGTTGATGTGGTGGCTTAACCCGTCAGTTTAGGGTTTCCACAGTTCTCATTGAGTACCTGCCAGATAAGGGTCACTCACTGGCTGTCCTTACCCATAGCAATGTATTGACACCCCTTTAGTCGGGGTAGAGATTGGACCCCAGCTTAGCTGTAATGGCATATATGGGGCATGTCGATTAAACACTACTTCCCATAGTTTCAATATCAGTCTCAGTAAAAGAACTCAGGGCGTTCTTCAGATTTCAGTATATACAGGACTATCAGATACAATCATCCATGTTATCAGTTTCAGTATCAGTCATGACAGTTATCAGTAAACCATGTATTAGCTTACAAGTCATGCTATCACATATTCACGGTCCCAGTTTTTATATATATATGTTTGCACTCCCACTTTCATATTAGTCAGTCAGTGTTGTTTATGTATGAAACCCTTTATGTTCAGCCTACCTTCCTCGTATACTCAGTACTCCAGTTGTACTGACGCATTTGTGCTATGGTGTTTTTTTTTTCATGTTACACCATAGGTTCCGAGACACGAGCTCCAGCCCAGCAGTAGTGGCATTCCCATCGCAGAGACACAGTGAGTCCTCATTGATTCAAGGACAATATGATTTTATTCATTTATTTATTTCTTTAGTTCAGTTTTACGGAGTTAGTCGGAGACACGTTCCTTCAACTCCTTATTCAGATAGTTTAGAGGCTTTCAGATTTATGTTCAGATTTATGTTCAGATTGAGTTGTTTTGGGTATTTTTACCCATATGATTGTTGATGATAGGCGAAATTACGCGCCTATATCAATATATTTTGCCCATATTTTAGCCTAGTTTCGAGAACTA
>NW_025817363.1:0-2303 GCF_002878395.1 Capsicum annuum | reverse complement strand
AAATAAAAATAAGTATTCATGCGGATCAGAATATCAGGAATGATATTCTGATCCGCATGAATACTTATTTTTATTTCTCTAACCTTCTCACCAGTTCCTAAATTTATTATCTCGGTGTCATTTAAATTGGGTTTGGGCTTATCCTCAAATTGATCCAATCCTTTTTTGACTTCCTTATCAGCTTCACCTTCATCGTATTCATCTACCGTTTGGTTTGCTGATTCGAGATTAGACAACTTTTTAGGATCTAAATGTGAACTCTACGTACATGCCATGTTATTGGAGCCAATATTAACATAACTGAAATAAGATAAAGATAATAAAAATTAAAAAAGGAAAGAAAAGATAAATTTACTAGAAAACTTGAATTTCATTTAGTTGAATCGGAAAGGATAGGAAGGTTAACATGAACGCAGAGCAACTAAACTATGTGGACTACAACCCTGAGAATAGTCCAAAATACAAAAGAAAGAAAAACGAAACAACAAAATAAACTACCAAGACTCCTTCCTTATGGGGAGAGGAGTGGCTTTCCAGTTAGTGAGCTTGATATTTGGCCCGACGAACTGCACATCTGCTGGCTAGGGCCTTCACCCATCTGAACCATGTTTATTTCATGAAACATTTCCTTGAGACCTTGACATATTTCATCCACATCCTTGTTAGCATATGGGTGTTGATTTTCTTCCTTTTGAGCTTTCATGAAAGATTGGCTAATGTGTGGAACCGGACTTGTCAATTTCCAAGCCTTCTTCTTCTGCTCTTTTGCCCATTTTCTATCTACCGCGGTAGGCTTAAAGCCTAACCCAAAGGAGTCACGGCTACCACATGGATCTACAGGGTTTATAATTCCTTGCAGCGAAAACCCTAATCCTTTTCCCGGTTCATAGCCATTTTGTAGCATTTGGCTAGCCACCATGATTGAAGTAGAAGAGAGCTGAGGCCTTGGAATCGGCGTGCCTTTCATGACTTGACCAGCTGTCACAATTTCAAAGGCTTGATAAATGGAAGATTCACAACCCCCTTTTGTTTCGATACAGGGTATAGAAGGATCTCGATGTATAGGAAGGTCATCCTCTCCATGTACAATGATTTGCTGATTGTCGTGTTCAAACTTAACTACTTGATGCAAAGTAGAAGGTATGGCTCTGGCCGTGTGGATCCATGGTCTTCCTAAAAGTAGGTTGTAGGAAGTATGCATGTCTATTACTTGAAAGGTGATCGTAAACTCAACTGGTCCAATAACCAAAGCAAGATCTACCTCACCAATTGTGTCTCATTTTGTGCCATCAAAAGCCCAAACACAGACATTATTGGACCGAATCCTATCTGGGCTGATTTTTTATTTTTGCAAAGTAGAGAGAGGACAGATATCTACTCCTGAACCTCCATCGATCATTACCTCTTTTATGTAATATCCTTCGCATTTGATAGTCAGATGCAAAGCCTTATTGTGACCAGAACCTTCTGTAGGTAACTCATCACCAGTGAAAGTGATTCTATTTGCTTTAAATATTCTACAAACCATCATTTCTATTTGACATACCGTAGTTTCCTTCGGGACGTATGCTTCATTCAACAACTTAATCAATGCCTGACAATGTTCTTTAGAATGTAGCAGTAGGGATAATAATGATATTTGAGCAGGGGTTTTCCTCAATTGATCGACAATGGAATAGTCTTGGGTTTTCATTTTCTCCAGAAATTCCTTAGCCTCTTCGTTTGTGACAGGTTTTTTCATTGGCCCTTGACTATCTTTAAATTGTTTTGGTCTCCTTAATTCTTCTGGAACATAGCATCTTCCCGATCGAGTCAAACCCCCTATTTCGTTTGTTTCTTCCATGACCTCTTTTTCTTTATACATCACCGTGGTTTTGTTGTAGTTCCATGGGATGGTTTTCAAGCTTGTCACTGGGAGTTGTGCTGTGTGTCTTATGATAATTGGTTCTGTTATCTTTCTCATGTTATTGTGCTGTTGGTCAAACCATGCAGGACCACTCAGAACATATAGTTTTGGCCCATCTTGTGCTATTCCCTTTAGCTTTGCAGGGACATACAATACCATCTTTTCTGAATCTCAGGGTCTTATAATGGAACTCGCTCCTTTCACGATCAGTGGTTCTCTTTGCATATACTTCAGTGCTTCACCCGAGTTTTCCTTCAAGGCGCCTATTTCTATCATTGCTTGGCTTGTTGGCCTGCAGTCTCTATCATTAAAAATCATCCCCACGACGTGTGTGTTACTGTGATTAGGAAGTGGATTGTCGGTGACATTCGGTGCTTCTTCTTTTTGTATTACGAAT
>NW_025817362.1:0-2127 GCF_002878395.1 Capsicum annuum | reverse complement strand
CAACGTAGGCGATAGAATAGGTTCCGCCTATGTCAACATAGGCGATAGGTTAGGCGCTACCTATACCATTGCCTATGCTCACTGATTCACATAGGAGATAGGTTAGGCGCCGCCTATGTCAACATAGGCGATAGGTTAGGCGCCCCCTATACCATCGCCTATGCTCATGCTTCACATAGGTGATAGGTTAGGCGCCGCCTATGTCAACATAGGCGATAGTTTAGGCGCTGGCTATGCCATTAACTATGCTCACTGCCTCACTTTAGTGATAGATTAGGCGCTTCCTATGTTATCCTAGGAGATAGGTTAGGTGCCGCCTATGTCAACATAGGCGATAGGTTATGCGCCACCTATACCATTGCCTATGCTCACTACCTCATATAGGCAATAGGTTGGGTGCTACCTTTGTCAACATAGGAGATAGGTTAGGTGCCGCCTATGTCAACATAGGTGATAGGTTAGGAGCCACCTATGCCTTTGCCTATGCTCACTGCCGCACATAGGCAATAGGTTAGGCGCCGCCTATGTCAACATAAGCGATTGGTTAGGCGCCGCCTATGTCAACATAGGCGATAGTTTAGGCACCGCCTATGTCAACATAAGCGATAGCTCGGGCGCTGCCTATGCCATTGCCTATGCTCACTGCCTCACTTAGGCGATACGTTAGGCGCCGCCTATTTCCACATAGGCGATAGGTTAGGCGCCGCCTATGTCAATGTAGGAGATAGATTAGGCGCCGCCTATATCAACATAGGCGATAGTTTAGGCGCCACCTATGCCATTGGCAATGCTCAATACCTCACTTAGGCTATAGGTTAGGCGCCACTTATGTCAACATTGGCGATAGGTTAGGCGCCGCATATGTCAACATAGTCGATAGGTTAGGAGCTGCCTATGCCATTGCCTATACTCATTGCCTCACATATGTGATAGATTAGGCTCCACCTATGTCAACATAGGCGATAGGTTAGACGACGCCTATCTCAACATAAGCGATAGGTTAGGCGCCGCCTATGTAAACATAGGCGATAGGTTAGGCGCTGCCTATGTCAACATGGGCGATAGGTTAGGCGCCGCCTATGTGAATATCGGCGATAGGTTCGGCGCTGCCTATGCCATTGCCTATACTTAATGCCTCACTTAGATGATAGGATACGCTACGCCTATGTCAACATAGGCGATATTTTAGGCGCATCCTATGTTATTGCCAATGCTTACTGCCTCACTTAGGTGATAGGTTAGGCGCTGCATATGTCAACATAGGCGATAGGTTAGGCGCCGCCTATGTCAACACAGGCAATAGGTTAGGCGCCGCCTATGACATTCCCTATGTTCACTGCCTCACTTAGGCGATAAGTTAGGTGTTGTCTTTGTCAACATAGGAGATAGGTTAGATGCTGCCTATGTCAACATAAGCGATAGGTTAGGCACCACCTATGCCATTGTCAATGCTCAAAGCCTCACATAGGTGATAGGTTAGGTGACGCCTATGTCAATATGGGCGATAGGTTAGGCGCTGCCTATATCAAGATAAGCGATAGCTAAGGCGCTGCCTTTGCCATTGCTTATGCTCAGTACCTCACTTAGGCGATACGTTAGGTACCGCCTATGTCCACATAGGCGATAGGGTTGGCGCCGCCTATATCAATATAGGCGATAGGTTAGGCGCCGCCTATGCCATTGCATATGCTCACTGCCTTACTTAGATGACAGGATAGGCATCACCTATGTCAACATAGGTGATAGGTTAGGCGCCGCCTATGACATTGTCTCTGCCCACTGCCTTACTTAGGCGATAGGTTAGGTACTGCCTTTGTCAACATAGGAGATAGGTTAGATGCCGCCTATGTCAGTATAGGTGATAGGTTAGGTGCCACCTATGCTTTGTCTATGTGCACTGCTTCAGATAGGCAATAGTTTAGGCGTCGCCTATGTCAACAAAGGCGATAGGGTAGGCGCCACCTATGTCAATATAGGGGATAGGTTAAGCACTGCCTATGTCAACATAAGCGATAGCTTGGGCGATGCCTACGCAATTGCCTATGCTCACTGCCTTACTTAGGCGATATGTTAGGCGCCGCCTATTTCCACATAGCCGATAGATTAGGCGCCGCCTATGTCAACATA
>NW_025817361.1:0-1347 GCF_002878395.1 Capsicum annuum | reverse complement strand
ATCATACCATGATTGTTGGGAATTATGAATTTAGCTATTCATAATCATAAATAAATATACCTGTTCGGGTAGGTTTGATATTTCTAAGGTTTGTTCCTCCATAGCTTTTTCCATTGAAATAAATCTGTTTTTTAATAACTAAGCAAAATATTTGTTGTGGACAGGAGAGAGTTTTTGCTTCAACACATGAAGGCTTGCCTTCTCTGCTACCTTCTATGCCTCTATTTATAATCAGAGAATGAATAATTTACATGGTTCTAATGTTACAAAAGAAAAAAGGCTATCCTGATATGTCTTTGCACGTTTCCTCTATACATTTGTCCTAAAAAGACAATAATGGTGAAAGCTATTAAATGAAACAAGAAAAAGTCAAAAAGGCTAAAGCTATTTACATGATTTCACGTATATTTCAAAGTTAGCTTTTTCTTTTTTCCATATGTCGCTTTCTTCCTTTAATGCTTTGTCTATTTTTGCTCCGTCTTCTTTTTATCTTTTGTT
Source organism: Capsicum annuum (assembly GCF_002878395.1). NCBI lineage: Eukaryota > Viridiplantae > Streptophyta > Magnoliopsida > Solanales > Solanaceae > Capsicum > Capsicum annuum. The sequence goes on along the minus strand of NW_025817361.1, from coordinate 849 downwards.
CGTATCTGTTTATTTTTTATCTTCTTTCCAGCTGGCATGCTTATCTTCTTGATTCTTTTATTCTAGGCGGACTTCTGGGATAATATTATCTTCTCCATTACATCTCGAACATTGATGGTCTGGATATTTGTGTCCAATTATCTTGCAATATCTTGTCAATAATCCGTCTGAAATAAATCCTCTCTTAATTGCTCTTGCAGTAGATTATTTTTCTGGGTTAAGTAATGTCATTATCCATTGCCTAACATCTTCCATATCTGCTTGTCGTAGTTTTTTTAAATTTGAATAAATCATCTGATGGTCTCTTGAATAATAGCTCCATATTGGATTTCCATTGGTATAATTATTTGCTAATTCTTGAATAATTGTAGCTAGTCCAATGAGTCATTTATTTGCATAGAAATCAGGTATCTCAATTCTGGGTATCTCTGGTTGCTGCATAATATCTTCCGGTATAATCATATCTCTGGTTAATCCCATTTTTACTACTTATATAACTGGTTTTATTTCATCGTATAATATCTCTGCTGGTGCAGTATAACACTTAATATAAAATAGATTTCCTTTGGTTATTCTTTTATAGGTGGTGAATATTTTATGTAATCCTTCCATAGCTGTTAGTTCTTCTCCGTCTTGGGTATATATGGTATTTAATAATCCATAGTCAAAATAGGTTTTTATTAAGCTTGGGTTGATTTTGGGCAGTGCAATTAGCTTGTTGTAACCTTGTAATTTTTGGGTTATATAGTTTGTGTTTGGTTCTTTGATATTTGTAGCTCTGGGGTTAAGGTTTAGGAAAGTTTGTACTCTGTAGATATTTTCTATGTATTTTTGGGTTGTATAGTTGTA
>NW_025817360.1:0-2350 GCF_002878395.1 Capsicum annuum | reverse complement strand
ATGTCTTGATGTAGGGTATAAAAATCATTTAGTGTTGGTAGTGATCGAACTGAAGCGTAATAATAAGGAGGAAATTATGCATCATAACTTTGTAAGATTTTCATACATATTACATAATTCATGACACTTTAGTTATGTGTAATACAAACGTTAGTCAGTGCATATACCTAAGGACGATTCTGTTCAAGTTTGAAGCATATTTGGGCTACAACAAACTTGAACGGAATTTAATTGAGGAATATATTGTCTTCCAGCTATGTACTTTGCCTGATCTTTAGGAACAAGATTCGATGGGTTAACTTCTAGAAGAATTGGATTCACCTGTTCTTTTCATTGCATGAATTTGTCTAAAGTGATGTCACATGATTGTGCAGCTTTGATTTCAGCTATTAGCCTTTGTCTAAGAACCTCAATAATAATAATCTACAAGTTTTTTTTTTCTATTAGTCCTATTTTGGTGATTAATTGCAGAATTTAAATTCTTTTAATTCTTCCTACCGACGTTTAATGTATTAAATAGCAAATCTTTAAATTGTTTCTACTATGTCTATCACAATGCCATGTGGGTGGTCATAAACCATAGTACAATGCAGCGTCTATGCTCTACAAGTTCTCACCAGGCAATGACAGTCCGGTTAGGTGATGCAGGATACATCGTCATGATGCGACGACTTTAGTCTGCTGGATTGTAGTATTTGGGCTCTAATAGAGTGGATCGTATTTGCTTTCAAACCTGATAATGACCTTCATAATGTGTTGTGTGTTTTTTTCTAAATATCTGTAGTGTGTTTTCTACTTTAAATACATGACGAAAATTATATACTTTCCTGTTTAAATTTTTTATACATAACTCTCCCTCTACAATAATGCAAATTTATTAGATTGCCTCATGTCCCTTGAATATTGACCAACCGACCTCTTCTCTAAAATGGAGCGAATATCAGTATCTTTTTTCTAATCTAAGATACTAAATTGTACCGATTGTGAATATTCTTCAAATTAATATACATGCTTGTAGTTTGAAGGTTTTTGCATCAGTATAGTCATTATGTTAAGATGAGGCGGTGATAAGGAGGTTCTGTAAAATTCATTTAGCTTCCACGTTGTAAATTATTTTTTAGTTATACTTAAACAAATGTATCTTGCATTGTCTTGCTCATGATTTTGGATCTTTCTAATTTTTTATGGAGTATCATTTATTTAATTTTATTGATACTATACGTTGTTGCTTTAGGCTATGCATTCCATACACAGAAAAGTTCAAGTGATGTATACTACCACTATGGGTCGTCTCCATACATACACCTAGGGAAAACTTTTATTTATGTTGCTTCTCTCTTCATATGATTAAAAAGCCAAACAAGAACGGAAATAATATGAGCATTGCAACAAAGTTATAAGTAAATAAAGAAATCTTTGGGTTTTTTTTTGCAGTAACGAAGTGATAAAATAACTCAAAGAGGGTGAAGTCGAAAACAAAAGTTCTCTCAAGAATAGTTTTGTTGAGGATAATTGTGTAGATTGAGTTATACATTAGTAACACTCATGTTTTTTTCTTTTCATAAATATGGAGGCTTAAGAAGAAAATGTCTTCAATACGTTCTCTTATTAGTCTGTTTATTAATTATATTTTCACCAATTTTCCTAATAAGTTAATATGGAAATAAGTCATGTAAATATTTGAAATTATTATAATTTTTTAATGTTCCGCGCAACGCGCGGGTATGAATACTAGTTACTCTTAAAAGCAATTACGATATTACTTTTATTTCATTCATGTTGGTTTTTGGCTTTGAAATTAGAGAAATAACAGAGAAAGAGTTGGAGAGTAGAAAATACTGCAATTGTATTATCAAACAGAATTATTTTATTAATAACTCAAAACATATATTTATAACTAAATTTCTAACTACACTTCAATTTAAATTGGGATAACTAATTTCTATTCAAATAAGAAAGGGAAAACTAATTCCTAAGTCTAAGCCACATAGGATTTTAATAATTTAAAACTACTAAAATTATCTATTCCTACTTTATTTCTAAGATATATTTCCAACTGTTCAAAGAAAGTAACACTTAAATTTGATAAAAAAAATATCAGGACAAACACTCCTGACAATTGATGGCCCTATAACATGATTGATTAATTGACACTAGCTTGGGATTTGTGTAGACATAGTGTTAAGTTCATTAAATTTGTAGGGACATAATCAAATATGAAGATGGCAAAAAGATGCAATTGTTGATAGCTGGAAAATGCAACATCAAACACATTGCTAGCTGCATCTTTAGAACATAAGTTTTCCTCTGCTCAGGTTCTTTCTCTTGGAATGTTAATTTCAAGAAAGCG
>NW_025817359.1:0-4096 GCF_002878395.1 Capsicum annuum | reverse complement strand
GAATCAGAACTTGCTCTTGCAGGTGCCGCGGTTGCATCTGCAGATTTAGCCTCACAGATTTCACAAGTGAAGTCAAAAGAGGGTTTGAAAAAGTGCACAGCTTGTCGTAAGCGTGTGGGATTAACGGGGTTCAGTTGCAAATATGGTGATCTTTTCTGCGCAGTTCATCATTATTCAGACAAACACAACTGCCCGTTTGATTATAGGAATGCTGGTAAGAATGCAATAGCAAAAGCAACTCCTATCATCTTAGAAGAAAAGCTTAATAAGATATAACAAGCACCTATCGAAAGGTTGTATGAACTAAAGCAATGTCCATCTATCGATAAGTTGGCCCCGTCTTACAGGGTGACGATGAAAGTTTTGCGTGGGGGTAGGGGTGGGGGGTACCCTAGAGCCTAGATAATCTTGGTGTGTAAGTTATTTATGATCTTGGTGCACATTTTCATGGAATTTGTTCTTGTTTTGTCCCCATTTCTGGGCTCCTTGTCTAGGTCATGTTGATGAATTTCACATTCATACATTCTTCAAGATTCCAAAGTCTCCTTTGAGTATCAATGATGTAGAGTTTTTTTTTTTGTAGAGATGTCAATACGGGTTGGCTCAGCCCATCCGAGCTAGCCCACACCGGCTTTAAGTTTGACGGGTCAGGTTGGGCTAGCCTATCAAAATGATGAGCCAAAAAATATAAAGCCCACACTATTACTCTGTGGGTTGCGGGCCTTACGGGCCAGCTCACTTTAAAAAAATAATATTTTATAATTAAATTTTAGAATGTTAATAGACATAAATATTACCAATCAATATTACATTGTATTAATAATTTTTAATGAAGTCTCCAACACCCCCAAAAATACCCATAATAGCGAAATTAAATAACTTTTGACATGCGTTCTGCCCTTACATCGTAAAAGTAAGGGTTAAGCTATAGAACTAGATATGTAAGAGAAAGAGAGGAGAGCAGAACTTTACTTCTCTGCTGAGGCACATGATATACTTCAAACCAAATAAAAATACTACTCCCTCCGTCCCAAATTATGTGTCGCCATTTCCTTTTTTGTCCGTCCCAAAATAAATGTCGTCTTTTCTGATTTGGAATTTTTTTACAGGCACAATTACCTTTTTACCCTTATTGGACCCACTTGATTTTAAATATGTTAATAATTATTTTTTAGTATTTGTTTTTTTAAAGTAAAAGTCTTATCACTTCAATGAAAATTTACACTTTCAGCCTTTTATTTTTATAGTATCAAAATTATTTTAAACCACAGAGAGCAATTTATTCTTTTTGGTTGGTTCTACATAAGTAAACCAGTTTTCTTTGACAACTCATTGTTCACATTACTGTGATTTCTTGAGTAAAAATTGGATCTTTAAAGCTAAAGTTAAAGAAAACAAGAATTTAGAGGGATCCCATTTTCCACATATATTATCTTACAATTGGAAAAAGTAACAAACACAACTACAAAGATCAAACTTCTTTTGTTTAGAACTGAAAATTGATTGAGACAGTGAGCTACCCAAGAGACAACATCCTTCTCCGCTATTTCCTCTAACGCGTCATATGCCTCTTCACACTCACGGTACATTGATAGGAGTGCATTTCCGACATAGCACATGATATGATATCCTACATTAATAAGTCAGCCGTGTAATTTGCTTTCCGAATTCGAATGCAGCAACATCAAGTAAGAAAATACTGTATGTCTGAATAAGAAGTATAACAAGCATATTTTTTACAAACTCTAAACATGAGTAGAAAATGTCCATTTCACTTTGTCTTGATGAATGTTTGATCCTTTTAGAAGCACCGTGATCTGAAGTTCACTCCACAGCAAACTGTTTTCTGTTAATAATTCGAGTATTGAATATTGTCGACCTCAGCTTCAACGTACTTCCACTTCACATGTATTACCACAAAAATGAAAATACACAACAAAACAATTTCCTACAATGTTGTTTTTAGTTTCTGCACTTATTTACTCCTTCACCGAATACTTAGTTTCCAACAAATATCAAGCTGATGCAATGCACCTCTCGGAGAGCTCCTCAAGAAGCCAATCTTCAACAACCACCATAAAACAGTAAAGTTAACAGCCCGACCTTTTCATTTTTTTAAGTTGATCAACACAGATGACACACTCCTATTTGCTTTCCAACCATTCACAACCTTACGTTTCTCCTTTCTCAGCTCTCTCTTCACTAGAAGTACATAGGCTAGCCAATGTTCTGTGATATTTCAACATAAACAAAGATCATCACACTGTCAGCTTATGATTAAATGTTCAGTCACTCGACAACAGTGAGAGTGAGTCATAGAACACCAAATTTAACAAACATAACACGGAAGTTAACATTGTCTCAATGAATAACATCCAAAAGTGAGGATATCAATACCAAGAAAACTTCAGATGAAAACTTTCAAATACAGTGTACACCAGTCAACGGCCATAAATAGTAAAGTATAAATAGAAAAAACAAATCAATGACATGAAAGAAAAGTAAAAGTCACAGATAAAAGACAATAAATTTTATCAAGAGTAAGGATCAAGGAAGACTAAAGTCTCATGAACGTGATAGTGGTAGGATATCGACAGGGAAAGGGAGCGAGACGATTTTGAACGGGACAAGAAAAGGTATAAGGAAAGGATTCATCGTTCAATAGACAAAGGTGACTCAGAGAAACCAAAACATGACACTTCTCGGGATCGTGATTACCAATCATATTCATCACGAGAGAAGAATTGTAATAGACACCATTAGCTTAGAGCAGCCTGACAAAATGTTACCATGCCCAATATGTTGTCTTTATGGAGCGTAGCTACTGCTCTTTGCATAATAGCTGAGGGTGCTTCCTTTATTAGTGAAACAGTATCACACCCTTTTGCATAATCGCGACATTGATTTCAACTATTTTCATTTAGTTTCCCGGAACAATTGACATCCCCATGCTGTCCAAATATATTTGGTCTGCACAAACTCTTTAACATTCAATTAATTGTTCTCGAAATAGACTTCCTAGTTTAAAAATAAAAATTCATACAAATGTTGCGGTATGACTCCCACTTCCCTTTTCTCTTCCTTCCATTTACGTAGCCCTCTATTATGTGATAAGAAAGTAAGAAACAAATAGAAGCATTAAACAACAATAAAGCTAGAAAAAGACGTGTAAGTATATATAAGCTGGTGGGACTTATATCATTGTAAGTAGAGTTATTCATGAGTACAAAAAATACATTATGATGACCATGTCTGTACACAAAAATAGTACTCCTAACATATTTGACAAAACATCATTGTAAAAGTTACATGATGATCACTACGGCTATACACAAAAGTAGTACAGTACTTCTACATACTACTTGAAAAGATACCATTCCAACTTCAAAATAAAGAGCTTTACCATAATAATAACATATATCATTGTTGAAGTAGAGCCAAATCTTTATTGACGATATCAATATCACAATGAAGTTGGAGAGGATGGTTTTCTTCTCTTTCTAGTCCATTTTTGTTCAAATGAGGCACTTTGTAATTGTTCCCGCCACTATCTTTCATCACCTCAATCATACAAGATTGTAAAGTAAGAAATACATGATTGATGTTTTTCGCTTTCATTTCATCAAAAGATCTTTCCACTGCTTCCACTAATTCATCAAAATTTTTAGGGGCCTTTTGATATTGAAGACTTTGGATTGCTCTAAGAAAACCAAGATCTAAAACATTTAAATCTGGACTGTTCGATGGTTGAAAACACAATCTAATGTCAAATCCATCTTGTTGGGCAGCTTCAATAAATTCCAAATCATTGTTACCAATATGTGGCCTTGCATTATCTTGTTGTAAAAAGAGAGGATTATTTGAATCGAAAGCTGACCATTTTGCTCTAATAGCAGGAAGAACTTTCTCTATCAAGCAAGCTCTAGTGATATCTTTAGTTACTGACTGAATGGGCTTTGTTTCCATAGTTCCTGCTGTTCGATTTTTGCTATTCCGCTTAGCTGGTTCCTTAACTACAAACGAAAAAATACCTATTTTTCCAGAAAACGACTCAATTCCATTTTCATCAAATCGAGGACGTGCTACAGCAGCCATA
>NW_025817358.1:0-1159 GCF_002878395.1 Capsicum annuum | reverse complement strand
CGCCAATGCAGATCAAAAAAGGACTCTTAGGAGACTTGCTAATGGTTTCTTCTTAAGTGGGGAGATCCTGTACAAACGAACCCCAGAATTGAACTTGTTGAGATGTGTTAATATTCAGGAAGCTGAAAGAATCATGAATGAGGTACATTCGGGGGTATGTGGTTCGCATATGAATGGCTATGTTTTAGCGAAGAAGATTATGCGGGCAGGATATAATTGGTTAACTATGGAGCGAGATTGCTTTCGCTTTGTTCGCAAGTGTCATTAGTATCAAATTCATGGTGATTTGATTCACTCGCCACCTTCAGAGCTGCATCCTATGTCTGCTCCTTGGCCATTCGTTGCTTGGGGCATGGATGTAATTGGTCCAATAGAACCAAAAGCTTCCAATGGGCATCGATTCATATTGGTCGCTATTGACTATTTCACCAAATGGGTAGAAGCTGCTACTTTCAAATAAGTCACGAAGAAAATAGTAGTGGATTTTGTTCATTCGAACATCATATGTCGTTTTGGTATACCAAAGTCCATTATCACAGACAATGCAACCAATCTCAATAGTCATCTAATGAAGGAGATTTGTGAGCAATTCAAGATCGTGCATCATCATTCTACCCCTTACCGTCCTAAAGCAAATGGAGCCGTGGAAGCAGCAAACAAGAATATTAAAAAGATTCTTAGGAAAATGGTCCAAGGATCTCGACAGTGGCATGAGAAATTACCGTTTGCTCTTTTAGGATATCGTACAACTATTCATACATCGACTGGCGCAACTCCTTATTTACTAGTCTATGGGACTGAAACTGTAATACCCGCAAAAGTCGAAATTCCCTCGCTTCGAATCATTAGTGAAGCCGAAATTGACGATACTGAATGGATCAAGTCTAGACTAGAACAATTATTGTTAATAGATGAAAAAAGGTTGATGGCAATTTACTTTGGTCAATTATACCAGAAGAGGATGGCGCGAGCTTACAATAAGAAGGTACGTCCTAGAAAATTCGAGGCCGGCCAACTTGTGGTAAAATGCATCCTTCCACACCAAGAAGAGGCTAAAGGAAAGTTTGCTCCAAACTGGCAAGGTCCATACATAGTTAGACAAGTATTATCAAATGGAGCTTTGCAACTTGCGGATCTGGACGGAAAAATGACAGAAAAA
>NW_025817357.1:0-1120 GCF_002878395.1 Capsicum annuum | reverse complement strand
GATATATGGAGTAGGTGGAAAGCTAAGCAGCCACTATCGACCATATGCTCCCCCCCTAAAATAAAGGTGACTCAACTAGAGTTTGTGCGCACGACGTGCGCTCCGAGACTTGTTGCGGAAAGAATGATCCGGGTTATGCACACGATGTCAGATATAAAAGTGGTAACACATAGGATAAATACTGTAAACAAAGAGCACGAAAATTCACAAAAGTGAAAACACGAACAAAATCACAAGCAATGCTAATACACTCGTAATGCCAAACAAAGCCGATACGACTCCAAAAAAAAACCTCGGATTCTGAAATTGTCCCCAGCAGAGTCGCCAGAGCTGTCACACCCCTTTTTTTACTCCGAAAAGATTCGATTTTACAGTTCGAAAGGGTTTTTATTTTCAAAGTGACAAAAAATGAAAATTTGTTTCGAAAAGGATTATTTATATTCAAAACTCAGAGTCGCCACTTGGCATAATTCGTGTGCCAAGTCACCTTTGGAAAACCCTTTACAAAATGATTTAGACTCTGTAAAACTGATCCGCGATCCGAGATTCTAACTAAGGAATTCTGTTGACCGAGGGGAAGGTGTTAGGCACCCCTCGGTCCCGTGGTTCGACCACGGTCGCTTAGTGGAGAGTATCGTCTAATTAGACACCACAAATATATAAACCACAAAAAGAACATAAACAAACATCAAACAACAATCCAAAAACCAAAATAATAATGTCCAGTCCAATTATTACAACCCGAAATTAAAAAAAAAAGGTATTGAAAAATAAACCTACCCTAACCTATACTAATCCTAAACTACGATCCAATGCCTTACCCGATGCTTTTGGCCTTCATCACGGATGTCCTCCGAATACATAATAGGTCTGGGCATTCCCCGGTGAATCAATACAAATCGCTCGGGACATTCCCGGCCCAATGAATACAATAGATCCCAATGCATAAATTGAAACCACTCCACAAACATTTCATCATTTTAACAATCACGGATCCTAAACTTTGCCTACCCAACCTACTTTTGCCTATCCATTGTCGGCCTAAACATGATGCTATCGGATTTATAACTTGATATTTATTCCGAACGAAACATAACAACAATAAACTCAAAGGTAATCC
>NW_025817356.1:0-3454 GCF_002878395.1 Capsicum annuum | reverse complement strand
CCAAAGATAGTAGGTGCTTCTTGATGCTTGCGGAGTGGGGATTTCGAATCTTTAATTATCTTCTAAAACTCACGGTTGAATCTCGAGTTATTAGGGTTTTTATTTTAGAACCCTAGAGAGTGTTCTTGAGGAAATTTGATGAACATGGGTGAAATTTGGCTCTTTAGGGATTAAATCCCGTGTTTAAGTTGATAGGGGAATGGTAAATTACCAAAATGCCATTAATTTCCCGGAGGAGGCTGAAAAATTAGCCTGGGGCAATCCACTAGGCACCGCCCGCCTTAGAGCACCGCTTTAGGCCAGGCGCCGCCTGCTCTATCGCGGGCTTGCCCCCAGGTCAGGCGATCCAGCGGGCGGCGCGGGCTAATCGTGCGCAGTTACTGGAATTGAAATCCAAACTCGCCCTTAAGCCCATCTAAAAATCCTGAAACTCACCCAAGACGTCCTATGACCTTGCCTCATCACAACACAACAACAAAATCTAAAAATAGAGGTCGGAAAGGTCCAAAATAAAATTTCTGATGATTACTAGTTAAAATGAGTCTAAGTCTCATTAACAGTTAAAATATTTTTCACAATTTTTAAGCTTCTTATCCTATGCACATGCTATTACATGGTAACGCATTGCACGAAATTTTACGGGGTGTTACAGCAGTGGTAGAGGCAAGATTTTCACCAAAGGAGTTCAACGTCTATTAAACATACATAACAACAAACCCAACATAATCCTACAAAGTGGAGTCTGGAGAGGGCCAAGTGTATGCACACCAGGTTGTTTCCTGTAGACTGTCGGCTCAGGAAAACATCAATTATACATACATAACCAAAAAAGAAACAAAGTTGACCTCATATACAGAGTGTGATTCTCCGGCGAAGGGGGTTTCGTTGACCTCATACATAGAGTGTGATCTTCCGGCGAAGGGGGGTTCATCCACTAGCTCCGGCCAAAGGAAAAGCAGGAGGGAGAGCGAGTTACCGGGGAGCACCGGCTAGCTCAGAGCTTCGGTTGCTTCTTAGGAAAGAACAAGAACAAGTGGTGACATGATGCAGCAGGATTAACAAATATATGTGTGGGTGTGGGTGTGCGCGCGAGCGTGGGCGTGTGGGAGAGAGAGTGAACTGCTGCAGACCACAAATATAAACATAAAACCAGGATAAGAATTAAAAAGGCTTTCTTGACTTCATTTTTGTGTGTTGTAGTTTTCAAATGAAATTTCAACAGCATGACTTACAGAGTCTTTCTTGGCTTCATTTTCCTACTCTTTTAGCTATTTAAATATGCTTGATTAGATCACAGTAAAGTATTCTCTTTTTAATAAAATTGATCCACATAAATAAATTAATGTCTAATCAAGTATAAGGATTTGCCATTAATATATTTTTTTCCTATTTTTTTCTTTTGCAAGGGTTGGGATTATACATCAAATTGAATGAATTTCTGTGATGTAGTTTTCTTTGAAATTTCTATAGCTAAGAATTTTATGACTTTAATGTTACCAACAAATGATTTAATTTCAATGTAAAATAAACGCCAGACTTAACGCCGACGGTAATTTGTTTCTGAAATACTTGATTTTTCCTTCCGCTATTCTTTTCCATGGATATAAAGATTTCCACATTTTGAAAAGTAATTGCCAAACACTTTTGAACTATTAATATACTTTTCCATGGAAAGTGAAACATTGATTCCTATGTCAATTGTAAATTTATTAATGAATATTTATATTATATATGCCATTTTCAACAACCAAAAAAGATTTATTCCCTCCATCCCTCTAATTTGAAAAATATTTACCTATACTTTTTCATGGTGCGATATTGTCCGTTTTGGATCTAGCCTGCATGATTTTCCCCAAAAGGTCTTACACCGTTAAGAGATTTTACCCCTTAAATGTAGCTTCTCGATCGATCTTTTTAGCTACCAATGTAGGACGTTTGTTCACATGCCCAACAATCTCCCCCTCAAACTAAATTCCACATGACTCGTCACTGTCATCACGATCCATGGATCATCGAGATTTATTTTTGCCGCGCACATCGTTTGAGTATTTTTATGCATACTGAAGTCCACAACTAGCTTCTTCTTGTGTGTGCATCTCGCCACATCTTCCTACTCATCCCGCTGAACCTGAGTTTTGATACCAGTTGTTGGACTAAACCAATCAAAAGACACCGTACCCTTATATGGTGTGATATTGTCCCCCAGAAAGCCTCACACTATTAAGAGATCCTACACCTTATATGTAGCTTCCTAACCCTTTTAACTACCAATGTGAGACATTAGTTCTCACACCCAACAAGTAAAGAACTTTAAAAAATAATTCTCTCTCAATTTGCAAAAATAGACAATTTGTAAATTAAAAATGACTACTGAAGGAAAACATTCTTAATTATCTTGTGGGACAACTACTTAAAGAATAATTAGTGATTGTGCTTTCCGTGATTTACACAGTAACATGAAGACTTTTATTTAATTTGACTCGAAAAGGGAGTCAGTCGCCCATTAACTTATATTTAACTTATATGTAAGATTCTCAATAATGAATTTTGAAAATATTTAACAAACAAAGTTCAGTAAATATTTGACCAAGACTAAAAATGTTACCTTTTATAAACTTGTGTATTGAGTACGTGCTACCTTTCACCAGTAAATGTATATTATAACTCGGTCGTCACCGTTACCATCATGACTTTGGCAGATTGAAAAATCACCTAACGTTTTTTAGTCTAGGGTATGATTTAAGCCTTACTCCTGTGCTTTTTGCCCGTTTCTTTGACAATTAAGCCACTTATTGATCATCAAATAGCACACACTTCGATGTTTAATTATCCATGTTCAGGGCATTATTGTTTAGTTTTTGAGATAGATTTGCTCATATGAATAAACATAATGACATCATTAGCCAAACTAAGATGATTAGCAACAAATAAAGCCTTTCCATTTTGATGGTTTATTTTACTTATAAATTTAAGACGAAGACTCATTGACTATAAAGTCATTCTGATTCTACGCCTTAGTTTACACGCAAGGCTTGTATCAGTTTATTACAATATAAATAGTGTACCTTGAATATTTTTCATCCATCAACAACAAATATTATCAACTCAAAATCGTTTAACAGTACATGATGATGGTTTCAAAAATATTCTCTTTACTTCAGTTTTTTACTCTCTTTACAATTACTTTTGCATCCACTGAGGAAGCAACTGCTCTCCTAAAATGGAAAGCAACTTTCAAGAACCAGAATAATTCTTTACTGGCTTCATGGCAACCAAGTTCTGGTGCATGCAGCGGCTGGTACGGAGTTATTTGCTTTAATGGTAGGGTAAACAGGTTGAATATTACAAATGCTAGTGTCTTTGGTACCCTCTATGATTTTCCGTTTTCATCTCTCCCTTTTCTTGAATATTTTGAACTTAGCGTGAACAATCTCTCTGGCACCATTCCACCTGA
>NW_025817355.1:0-1228 GCF_002878395.1 Capsicum annuum | reverse complement strand
TCCTTTTCAAAACGGTTTTGACTCTTTAAGACTGGTTTACGAATAGAGATTCCGACTAAGGAATTCTGTTGACCGAGGGAAAGGTGTTAGGAACCCCTTGATCTCGCGGTTCGACCACGGTCGCTCGGTGGAATGTATCGGCTAATTTGGACACTATAAAATGTACAAACCACATAAACACACAAAAAAAACAAAACAAAATAAATCAAATAAAATTCAAACCAAAATAATGTCCAGTCCAAATTACACAGTCCAAAAGATAGAAAAATGCGAAAATGTAAATCCTATTCTAAGCTAATTTTAGTCTGATGCTCTACCCGATGCCTCGGGCCTCCGTCATGAATGTCCTTCGGGTAAAAATATTTTGGTGCATTCCCCGACGAATAAACACAAATACCTTGAGGCATTCCCCGGCCAAATGATACCTTTGATCCAAAAACCAATAAAACCAAGCCATTCAACACATGTTTCAAGCATTCAATATTCCATAATTCCTAAAAATTCGCCTACTCCTTATCGTTTGCCTACCCGTTTCAACTTAAAGCATGATACTACCACATTAAACATCAACAATGAATGAAAATACGACAATATTCACTTTTTATCAATTTTTGCAATTCCCGCCCCAAAACAATCCATTATAATTCTCAAACAAGGTACCATTTCATCACATAATCCAAGTAAATGAACGACGCATCAACACAAGCACCTATCCATCACCAACGGAGAACTCAATATTAAACATTCAATTCAATGTATCAAATATGACAAAACATTGAAATAAAAGAGAGTGAATAGATTTAGACCTCGATTTTTGTTTCAATCCATCAAAATTTTGATTGGAGCTTCGACCGGAATACCTCAAACGACAAAGCCTCGACTCCGAACTTGTGAATTGAATAAAATCCAACACTAAACTAATCTCCGAGCAACCCAAACGAGCGTTTCGCTATCGTGGTCGTTTTCCGGTGGAAATGGACGGGAACGAGTCTACATCAGGGGTTTTGGTTGGTTTCTTTTCGAACTGTTTCGCCGAAACTGACCTGGACAGTTGGACGGAGGGGTTTTTCGATAGAATCAGCCAAAAATAGGGATGAGGGTGGCTGGCAGTGTATTTCCGGTAGTGAATTTGGTGAGTACGTCGCCGGAAAACCAAACCAAGGGTCGTTTTCCCTCTTTCTCCTCTCTCTCGCGTTCACAAATCACTTCTCCCTCAATTCACTGTTTT
>NW_025817354.1:0-2165 GCF_002878395.1 Capsicum annuum | reverse complement strand
CTCCCACACATATATCAAGTATCCATTATCTTGATGCGGGACAAATGTCCATCTTATCTTTTTGATGACATCTTTGGAGGCCAACACATAGAGGCTCAAGACTTGGTCACCTCGAGGATACGAGAACATGCTTGGAGGACCCGTTTTAAGCCTACCATTGAGCATACCATACATCAAGGCCGTGAGTGAAAGATTGCTTGGAGCATTGAAGTCTTGAGGACTCACGGGTTTGGACCATATTTGAGGGTTCATGGTTTTGGTTCCCTTTGTTAAGTGTATTTTTGGTCACTTAGCCTTAAGGGAATTTGGGTAACTTAGCCTTGTCCATTTGACACCCCATGGCCTCCCCTTCTTCATTAAGGGAAATAGTCATTTTACTCATTAGTAATAAGGCTATATATAGTCTCTTTTAGGTCTTCTCTCTTTAGTTTATGAATGATGAATGTATGAAACATTTAAAATCCTCACTCTTGAGAGTAGAATACCTTAGTGTAGTCTTAGTTAGGGCTTGGAATAGCCATTGTAGATTAGGGCTTGGAAAAGCTAGTATTGACCTCTGCTTGGAAATGGTGGATCTTGAGGTGAGTCGATTACCTTGGAGATCACCGTAAGAGTGTGGTTTTGATTATTACATTCATTAGGGGTTAGTGTTGAAATACACTTGATTCTTAATTTTGTAATAATCTTGGTCTCACTATCTATCCTTTAATTCTTGTATTCGTGTATGTGTTGTGTTCTTGAATCCAACCCGTGAGTTGTTGCTGTGTTATCCAACTTGTTGTTATTCATCTTGTGTTTGTTAACATAGTTTGTGGTGGTTGTTTTGGTGTCCAAAACACTTTAATATTTTCTCATCCTTGTGTTGTTATTGTTGGCCGAGAATTGAAGTGTTGGGCTCTCAGTTTTGTTGTTGAATTTATGAACTATTTTCGACGTTTTTGGTGCATTCCATTGCTGGTTTGTATCATATCTGAAAAAACCTCCCCCCACCCCCCACCCCCTACCCCCGCAAAACCAAAGTTGAAAGTGGAGAGCTTTTACCATCTGAGCAAGCCATATCTATATATATTATAAAGTAGAGGACGAATGATATGAGAATAATCACGGATATGGACTTAGGAGAGTGTGTGTTGGACCCAACCCTTAGCATGTGCAATTGAAGTGTAAAAGAGGCCCAAAATGCACCCAAATCAGCCCATAAATTACACTAGATGGGTATCCGGCCACTCTTTGAAAGGCCTTTCGGTCATTTTAACTTATATTTTGTAATAGCTATAAAAGGAACATTGTAAGGTTTTTAGACTTAGTTTTTGGATGATATTTGTAAGTATTGTAAGACTTGAAACACCATAGTTAGGGCTTGGAAAAGCCATCAACTGAAACTAGGGCTTATACAAGTGTGGAATCACTTGTGTTTGTATTTTGCTTGGAAACGTCGATGCTTGGGAAGTGGAATCCGATCTTATGTCTTCGTAAGAGATAGGTTTTTGTTGTGTGTAGTATTGAAGGTCCAAGAGTACCATATTCTTGGGTTCTTAAGATTATATCAACAATTGGTCTATCTATCTATCCCTTTACTTTCTTGTAATTGTGTTTAGTGTTTGTGTTGTAATCTTCTATTCCTGTTGTTATTGTTATATCCAAATCTTGTGCCTTTGTGTTCATCTTGTTCTTCACATATTGTTGCTTTTTTGGTGTGAAATACACCTTGTTCATCTTGCATTCTTGTTGTATTGTGAATCCAAGAGAGGTCTCTAATCGGTCCAAGGATCTTAGTGATTTGTGGACTGTTTTGGAGTGTGTTTGTAGGTTGTTTTGAGTGATTCCATGTCTTCCAAGTTTTTATTGTATCAACGAAGCACAATAATTAGCCACATGGCAACTTTTAGGACAAAGTTAATAATAATATAATAAAAAAAATTGAAATTTTTGAATATTAAATTCCATTATTCTTTATTTTTAAAAAAAAATTATTAGTTTAAAAATAAAAATTCATGGTTGAATAGTTCTAAATAGACTTCTAATCTTTCATAAACTTATCTCTTTTAAAATTTAAGTTATATAATATATCTAAATATAATTTATTTAAATATTAAATTAAAGATAAAACTATAATAATAATAATAATAATAATAATAATAATAATAATAATAATAATAATAATA
>NW_025817353.1:0-1083 GCF_002878395.1 Capsicum annuum | reverse complement strand
CTAATTCTCGATCTACGATTATTTCCTTGAATAAAACCAACGGCAAGACGAATTTTTTCAATATAAAGCTCAAGACCATATTTTACAATTAAATTATATATATGACATGCACACTTAATATGAAAAAATTCAGACAAGGGCGGAGATAGCGTAGATTTTATTTTTGTTATAGCAGTCTTGTTGTTAGAAGCATTATCAAAAGCAATACATAAAAATTTATTTTTGATACCATAATATCCGGCAATTTTAACAATAGAATCAACAATAAATTGTCCAGTATGTTTATGATCTTCATCATATAAAAAAGCAAGAATACTTTTTTGCATCTCGAAATTACTATCCATCCAATGACAAGTAACAGTTAAATAATCATTTTTATTTACAGCACGACCAAGATCAGAAGTTAGGGACAATCTACATTGAATATTTTTTAACAATGTTGATAAATAAAAACAATATTGTTAATGGAGTCTAAAAATATCAGACCGACAAGTAGTTCTAGGAATACCGTTAAACATAGGATTATAAATTACTTGTATATAACGAATAAAGGCATCAGAAAAAGGAAAACTAAAAGGCAAACAACCCACAGCTACCATTTTAGCTATTTCTTCCCGGTCTCTCAATTTATTATACTTCTTCACTACGTGACCGGTTGCTGGGTCCATTCTAGTTTGCGTTGGCCCACCAACATCCCCACCACCTTGTGCAATATTTAACTCTCTTTTGTGATCTTCAGTTATATGTCTCATTAAGGTACCCGTACCCCCTTGCTTGTCTCCACTTCTATGCTTATATATTTGTTGACAAATATTACATTGTACCTCAATATCTAATATACGTTCAAAAAATTGCCATGCAACACTAGTTCTTTTATGAGGTCTTGGGGCACTGGGAGGACGGGGAGGGAGATTAACCGATTCAGATCTAACGTTAGCATTTTCTACTGCGGGTGTCTCAGCAATATTTTCATTATCTTCGTCTAAATTAACCGCATCTACTTCATTTTCTTCTTCTATACCGTAATTTTTCTGAGCTTCTACATAATCCATATCGTGAGCACCTACACCTATTTCTTCCTCA
>NW_025817352.1:0-1047 GCF_002878395.1 Capsicum annuum | reverse complement strand
AAGAATAGTGTGCTGCCAATTTAGCCCGACAAGAAGCAATAAATGCTTGCTTGGATGAACTCACAAAGAATTTAGCAAATTCGTAAGTCGGTTTTAAATCATCTGACTATTACAGTCATAATCGAGGTTGGAAGGGTAAATCTAGAGTGGCAGGAGGGTCAAGATCTGAAGAAGGAAGTTCCATCATTCTTCGACATAACAAGTTTGATTTCCCATGATTTAATGGCATGAGGACCCTTTGGGATGGTTAAACAGATGTGAATACTTTTTTCGACACCAACAACTCTAGAAGAAGAAAAGGTTGAACTTGCTTCTTTTCATTTGGAAGGGAATGCACAACTTTGGTTTCTTCAACTAGAAACATATATGCATGAACTGTTTTGGAATGAATGCAAATGCCATTGTAACCTTCGTTTTGGGCCACCAATCAGAAGTTAGAAGTTGGGCGAATTGGCAATGTTGCTCTAGATTGGGTCTGTGTCAGTTTACCTAGAAAAGTTTGGGCAGCTAGTTTCACGGGCTGGTACACTCACATGGTCAGAAAAAATTGAACTTTATATCAGCGGTCTTGCTGATAATAATTTCAGTTGAATTGCAAGATCCTCCAGATTTGGCTATGGTGATGAATTTATCTAGACTTTATGAAAGCAAGGAACAACCCATTTGTTCTCAATTGTTAGATGATGGTAGGTCAGAGACAACAGATCTATCACCAAAACATCCTAGATTTGTGAAGAAACTGGCCAAATCTGAAATGAAGGAAAGCGACTTAAGGGACTGTTTTAATTGTGGCGAAGTATTCATTCGGGGCCATTAGTGCAAGAAATTATTCTGGATTGATTTCATTGATGATGACTAAGAATTTGCTAAAAAAGAGGGAAATACTACTACTTTCATGTTAGCACACCTTTTTAGTCTATCAACAGTTTATTGTTGGAAAATTAAATCAGAAAGTTGATTATTTTAGCAGCTATTAATTATGTTTTCCTATTTTTCTCCAGCTGTTATTAGTATAACTTATCTATTAATTATGATGTTTTTAATTCT
>NW_025817351.1:0-3140 GCF_002878395.1 Capsicum annuum | reverse complement strand
CATCATCAATATAAACAATTAACATATGGCTATAAGGATTGAAAATACTGTTCATGATATTTTGGAACTCTGATGGAGCATTTTTGAATTCAAATGGCAAGACATTGCATTCATAATGTCCAAAAGGGATATTGAAAGCAGTCTTGAATTTGTCGTGTTCAGCAATTTGAATCTGCCAAAATCCTGACTTCATAACAAACTTACTATAAAGATTAGCTTTAAAAGTTCTCTTTAAAAGATCCCTTTTGTTAGGAATCGGATGTCTGATCTATTTTAAAAATGCATTCAAAGGCTTGTAATTACAAGCCTGGGAGTACCTTGTTCCTTTTCTACGTTGTTAATTACATAAAAGGCAGAACAACTCCAAGGAGAATTAGAGGGTCTGATAATCCCATTTTCTAATAAATGGTTTATCTCATTTTTGCAGATTTCCATCATTTCTTGGTTCATTTGAACGGGTCTCACCTTAGTAGGGATAGTCTGTTCATTGAATCCAGTAATGTAGGGAAGTTCTACTAAATGCCTCTTTCTTTTCCAAAATGCATTAGGAAATTCAGAACAAACTTCTTTTCCGAAAGTTTTTTGAAGATTGGCAATTTTACTCACCATCTCCGGGGTTTTTAAAATTTGTTCAATTTTCTTTATTTGAATTTTTGGCTTAATAAAACAAATATGTGAAGAAAGTCTGTTAATTTTAAAAGCAGTTCTTTCTTCAATAAGGTTACCTTCTTCTTGTGAGAGAGGCCTTAATAAAGGGAAGAATAGATTTTGATTTAATATCGTCGTGCGAATTCCATCAAAATTACTTGTGTAAGGTCAAATTTGATTTACAAAAGGTATTCCTAGAATGATATCTTCAGTGATACCTTCAGTAATGACAAAATCATTGACAAGACAAATGCCATTGTTGCATAAATGGGCTTTTGAAAGCTTATAATCGATTTTCATCTTTTCTCCAGTGGCGGAGTATAGACGAGAAGTGTTTTTCTGTAGATATTTGGTGGGTATAAGCCCTTTGATGATGTAATTGCTATCGGCTCCAGTATTAAAAAGGGCGACTCTATTAAGAACAAAGTCTTTGTTTATGATAATTTTTACTGCGATATGCTCGCTACAAGCTTTAATGGTCGTTATAGCAATACCTGAGGTAGAGGGAGAGTCTAAGCCGGGGAATGATCCTGGCTTTGATATCAAGCCGGGGAATGATCCTGGCTCTTTAAGGTGATCATTTTGATCATTGATCATCGGAGAAGCTCTAGGTGATTCGAGTGGGGAATCATGCTCTGGAAGAGACACATTTTTTAGAACTTGTTCGGTAAGAATGTTGAGTTCAACTCTATCAGTCTAATTTTTAGGTCTCTGATTTCTCCCTTGAGGGTGGAAATTTCACCCTTGAGATCAGCTATAGAAGGTTTCGTAGGTTTATCAAATCTAGACATAACCTGTTTCATGCTAAAAGGCTGAATGACAGGTCTGGGGGACTTTTCCTCTTGAGAAAGCATCAATCTTTTGAGTTCTAGAAGATATTTATTTCTAGCCTCATCATTTTGGATATGTTCTATAATGTCAAACAGGATTTCCTTAGGTTTTCTAGAGATGACATTAACAGTCTTTTTGGTGCAAGTACAGAAAGTACCATTACAAGCACAATCTTGGCCAGACTGAGATCGATCGGATTCATATGCGGTTTTGATAAATTCTTCGTCGCTAAAATCGTCACTAGAAGAGCTAAAAGTGTTGGAAGAGTCTTCCATTATGGAGAACAATTTCTCTTGGTTTTCATTAGAGAGACCTAATTGGTTGATCTTATTCTTCTTGCCAGATCTACAATCTTTAGCTCTATGGCCAGTTTTACCACAAGTCCAGCAAACATCCTTATTTTTAGAGGATTTTCTCCTAGTTTTTCTACTAGATTTATAAGATTCCTTTTTTGAGGACTCTTTTCTAGGTTTGGACTTTCTATGAGACTTATAGGATTTTTTCCTATGTTTCTTACTAAATGGAGAATAAAGGTTAGCAAATCTAAAATCTTGACAGAAGGTTCCTAACCCGTATTTGGAAGCACTGTCACTCTTAAGTTGTTTCTTAAGTTTTAGGTCTGTGCAGAGGTCTATCCCTACGGTGGTAATGAAGCTTATGATGTCTCCATAAGTTAAAATTCCGTAAGGGATTTTTCCTTCGAACCTATCTTTGATTTTGGTTCTAACTTTGTCTGCGAACAGGGGAGGGAGACCACTAATGAAATGTTCTTTCCAAAAGTCATTGTTACAGTCAGGTCTAATCATAATTTTGACTAAGAAGGTATCTTTATACCACCTAAAGTCTACCAAATCCTTGCAGGTGAGGTTGTTAAGAATTTCAAGGCTCCTATCTTGAAATAACTTGGGCTCTCCTATAAAATGTCTAGTTATATGATATAGGAGGGTAGCACAGGTGTCTTCTTTCGCAATTTACTCAAGGGTTTCTTGACCACTTTCACTTTTGACAACGACGGTTTCGATGGACGTGGCCTCATAGATAAGGCTCTTAACTTCGTCTGTGAAATAGTTGTCCCACCAATGCTTTATCATACCAGTGAATCCTGATACAATCATGGTGGCTGCTTCTTTGTCAGAAGCTCCTCCGATTTTATAATTCGTAATAGCGACGCCCATTTCATGGAGTTTGTTATAGATTTGGTGTTCTGCCAATCCATCAACATTTCATTCAGTGATGCCTCTACCATCATGATTTGAGGTGGAGAGGTAAGGGTTTTCCTAAAACTAGACGTCTGGAGGAGAGGGTCGTTTGTAGTAGTTTTTCTTGGTAGAAAAACGTTCATTAGAAAGTTTTGAAAGGGAGTTCTTATCCTTTTGGGTGCTAGATTCGCCTTTCTCCTTTTCAGATAGACTAAACCTGGAGAGTTTCTCATTGATTTGTTCTAGGATTTTTCCTGAAACTTTGAAGTCATCACTGAGAGTAGGGAATTTCTCCTTTTGAAATTCTGGAATTTTAAAGATAGGATTGGTAGTTAGACTAGGGCCTGGAATACTCTTCTCTGGAGTGGGTGAGCTAAAAGGAATTTTTTTGCTTTTAGCATCATCTATTTGACGGGAGATAGTATGAAGGACCTGATTAGTATAGTTGTTTTGTTCAACCAT
>NW_025817350.1:0-3297 GCF_002878395.1 Capsicum annuum | reverse complement strand
TAAAGTATTAGGGTTAAAAAGTTAAAGTTAGGGTTTAATTCAATCGAAATAATTTAATTTCGTTAAGGGGAGGGGTATTGTTGAACCAAATATTTAACAGAGGGGTATTTTTTACCCATTTCAAATAGTTCAGGGGTATTTTTGATCCTTTTTTGAATTCCATTAGAGGGAGGGGTATTTTTGAGCCAAATATTTAACGGAGGGGTATTTTTGAGCCAAAAATCTAACGAGGGGCATTTTTGAGCTATTTCAGATAGTTCAAGGGTATTTTTAGCCTTTTCTGTTGTTTTTATCTTGAAAGCAAATCTATTATGATCGCAATTCTAAAGCCAATCGCCCTGTAAGCTTGATATCTCCCATTTCAGTTCAAAGCAAGCCCGAAAATTAAATTTAATCATGCTCCAAACTAAGTTTTACTGGAAACCAATAGCAATACCAATACGGGCTCAAAACCATCGATGAATCCGTTTTCAACAACAACCACACATCCGAAATAAAATCAAATTAGAACTCACTTTAGGAGTTAAATGCGTAAAGAGAAAAGGAGAGGAAAGGGGATAATGGTGTTGAAGTTTGTTTTGAAGAAAGAAAATCCTACATCGGAAATTTACTTTAGTTGGGAGGAGGTTGAGAGTTATAAATAAACTCCACCTCCTTCATTGTTTAATACACACAAAAATATTTATTTCCTTATTTACTATTAAAGAGGTTTAGAGATAATTCTCTTAGAGATCTCTTTGAGAATAGTATTTTAGGAAGTGAGGGTGTGTGAGAAAAATATTGTGTATTGTATGGTGTAATAATTCCATATAGTGGATATTTTTCTGGGGGGCCCGTGGATTTTCTCCAATTGGGGAGTTTTCCACGTTAAATTTTTGTGTTGTTATTATTTTTAATTTCTCTGTTATTTTCTGCTTGAAAGCAGTCCGGAAGGGGTGGAAAAAATAGTCGATTTTCCCAACAAGTGGTATCAGAGCCTTCAGTGTGGAATAATTCTTTTGAAATTTTAGTATGCTCTGTGGTTGCAGCTTTGTCTGATCTTTCACATCAGAAAAAATTTTTGAATTAGAATTATTATTCTCAAGCAGAAGTTTCATCCCGGTGGAGTAGAAAATGGAGTCTGATTCCGATAGAGTTTGCTATTCTGGTGGAGTTACTTTGGGGTACTTGTATATTTGGTAATAGTGGGAATAAGTACAATATAAAGAGGTTCTGGCTAAGGAAAGACTTGGTACTTAAGTGTATCCCTTGTGATCCACCTCTCTTTCCTGGGAACTAATTTAGTGGGTACTTTACATTACTATTGTCCATTTATTAGTACTGATAAACAAGATGGGGACCAAATTTGAGATTAAGAAATTTGATGAGAGAATTAATTTTGACTTGTGGCAAGTGCAAGTCAAGGATGCGTTAGTTCAATCTGGATTACACAAGGCATTGAAAGAGAGACCAACTAGCGGAAAAGGTGATAAGGATTCAGAAAAATCTGAATGCAGTAAAGACTCAGAAAAATCCAGAATTAGTGATGAAGAATGGGAAGAGCTCGACATGAAAGCGGCAAGTCAAAGTCGCTTATGTTTAGCTAAAAATGTTCTTACTAATGTGATTGGATTGCCTACAATAAAGGAGTTGTGGGAGAAACTTGAAGAATTGTACCAAATCAAAAGTATTTCAAATAGGTTATATTTGAAGGAACAATTTCATAAATTGCAAATGGCTGAAGGTATAACTATTTCTGATCATTTAAGTGTCTTGAATGGGATTGTTTCTGAATTGGAATCTATTGGAGTGAAAATTGATGATGAAGACAAGGTACTTCGACTCATCTGGTCTCTTCCATCTTCCTACAAGCACATGCAACCCATTTTAATGTATGAAAGAAAACTGTGATTTTCTCAGAAGTGATAAGCAAATTGATTTCTGAGGAAAAAAACTTGAAGAATAGAGATGAAAAATCTCTAGAAGATTCAGCTCTTGTTGTTAAAGGAAAATGGAAGCAAAGCTTTAAGAAGAAGGTCATCTGCTGGAATTGTAAACAACCGGGACATGTTAAAAATAATTGTCCAAATAATGGAGCTAGTTCAGCTGGAAGCTCCAAAGAAAATGCTGCCAATGTTGTCTCCCTAGAACAGTGTGATGATATTTCTTTGTAAGAAAGATGAAAATCCTCATGGCATGAATGCTACCTTTAGAATTGCCATGGAAGAGGATGTTTAATTGGTAGCTGGTCCACAAGTTTGCACATGGGCATTGGTTGATAGGTGATGCAAGGTGTGTGGTGGAAAGGATGTCGATGGCTAATGAACTCTCAAGAAATCAATAAGAGAGTTGCACCATAAGTTATTAGCAGTTCTTTCGACATGTGCCGAAAATGAAATTCTTGAAATTAGGAAGTGATTTCAAGTGAAAATTCTTGGATTGATTTTTCAATCTAAATGGATGTACTCTTTATGGTAGGGGGTATGATAATTCTTGAATTTAGAATTATGATTGTCAGTAGCAGACAATGTGGAAGTTGCAGTTACATATGATTGGCCGAGTTTAGAGTCAGGTGGAGAACTGATTTTGTAATGTGTAGCTGGACAGCTATAAAGGGCCAACGGATTGCATTTTCTTCTCTTCAAAAGGTGGAGATTTGTTGAAGTTTGTTTTAAAGAAAGAAAATCCCACATCGGAAATTTACTTTGGTTGGGAGGAGGTTAGGAGTTATAAATAAACTCCACCTCCTTCATTGTTTAATACACACAAAAATATCTATTTCCTTGTTTACTATTAAAGAGGTTTAGAGATAATTCTCTAGGAGATCTCTTTGAGAATAGTATTTTAGAAAGTGAGGGTGTGTGAGAAAAATATTGTGTATTGTATGGTGTAATAATTTCATATAGTGAATATTTTTCTAGGAGGCCCGTGGTTTTTCTCCAATTGGAGAGTTTTCCACGTTAAATTTTTGTGTTGTTATTCTCTTTAATTTCTCTGTTATTTTATGCTTGAAAACAGTCCAGAAGGGGTGGGAAAAATAGTCGATTTTCCCAACAAATGGCACACATATGTGGATACTCACATACAAGATCATCTTTCAACATGACAAAACAAGAGCTGGTTAAAACAAAAATCCTATGTCCATGGAACTTTAACACGAGATGAAGGGAAATTGATGAAAACAAAGGGAGAGATATAGCACCTTATCTGGTGCAGCGAAATCGGGGCTTCAAATGTCAAGATTCCAACTATACACTCAACTTTGAGATTCTGAATTTGAACCAAAAATCGAAAAGGAAACCCTGTTTACCTGACAAC
>NW_025817349.1:0-3189 GCF_002878395.1 Capsicum annuum | reverse complement strand
CATTGCAGATTACTTATCAAGACAAAGCTACTCAAACTGATTTACCAATGGAAGAGGCTGATGCCAAAGATACCCAGACTGACTTATTACTCCAAATGTTTAAACAAATGAAGTTATTACAAGAACGAGTTATTACACTAACTACTGAAATTACAAATGTAAAAGTGCAAGTTGAGCACTATAAAAAATAATATACTTTACAGGAATAGAACATTAAAAAACTAGACTTAGAAGGTGACGATGAGAAACACCTTAAAACTCAAATTACTGACGTAACATCAATTACAGCTGCAAGTACATCTAAAGGGAAAAATATAGTCACTAAAAATAGACTTGAAATACCAAAGAAAAAGAATTATAACCTCAGCCAAATATTTTCAAAACCATATACACCAAATATATAAAATTTAGAAGCATTTGCACCTCCCCAGATGCATACATATTCTGAATCACTTAAGCAAAAAAAACAGACATACAATTATTATTCTCGTAAATACATTGACAACATACACACCTTACAAACCTTATTAAATACCAAACCTATTCAAAGTGAAGAGCTAGCCGCACAACAAAAAGGATATATTACCCAGAAATGCCAAAATTACAATAAACTTATTGCCTTACCAGGTACAAGCTCAAATTTTATTAAATCATGTTACTATTATGGACTATTATTTATAGTTTACACAACTGATGGAGAAGAGTTAGAAGGAATCCCAAAAATTCACAAAGAATTTATGACTTACAAGAGAATTACCAACGGACAATTATTCTATGTTTGATCTTATTCCGTACCAGCAGAAATATTATTTGACAAAATTGAACAGACTATTAATGTGGTCAAAATAGGTATGACCAGAGATTATATTATTCCAGAAGAAATATGTGAACAGACCGAGATACCAAAAATGCAGATACCAGCATTTTACCGCAACAAAAGAGTTATTGGAATAAGCAATATATTATCAGAGTTACTTAATAATTATTCAAATAAAAAACCAGTTTGGATATATAATTCAAGGAATCAAGCATTGATTTATTCAACTTGCAAAGAAGTTAGAGACCATGACATGGAAGAACTTAGAAAATTGGGATTAACACTCCTCAGACCAGAAGAATAACCATTAACGAGATCTATCAGTAAGGGAATTATTTCAGAAGAAGCTATGGACCAATTTTGTGAAAAATTTGGCCAAAACTACAAAGACCACATATGCAGCAGATGTAGTGGCAAGCACAACTTTATTCCAGATGTGATGCTATACTGATAAAAAATAGAGAAGATAATCAAAGCAGATACGGAAGAAAGAAATAAAAACAAAAGACATGTGAATAAAATAACATAACTTTACTTTACGTAAAGTTTATTGTATAAAGTTTGTAAAGTCTTTAGATAGAATAGACTTTTTTGACTTTTCAAGCCAAAAGCATTTATAAATTTTTATCTTATAGTTAGATATTAAAGTCTTTGTAAAGACTTTCATGTAAAATATGTCAGAACTTTAATTAGGTTAGGTAGAAAAAGACTTTTCAAGTCAAAGATTTTTTAGAAACGTGTAAAATTATGTAAAGTTTCTCATTATAAATAGAAGGCATCGAAGGCATGAGAAGAACAAGCCTTCATGCGTTGAAGCAAAAAATTCTCTCTTGTCTACAACAAATATTTTGCTTATTTATTTAAAAACAGATATATTTCAATGGAAAAATCTATGGAGGAACAAAACTTAGGATTATCAAACTTACCAGAATAGGTATATTTATTCAGTATTATGAATAGCTAAATGCATAATTCCTAACAATCATGATATGATAAGATAAGTTCATGTTTGTTACTTTATAGTAGAATTATTCGAAGAATAACATGTTAAGAAGTTTATTAGCAAAGTGGAAACGGAAAAAAATTCCTAAGAACTATGCCATCCTAAAGGTGCAACCAATGAGGTAAGAAGCCGTGGTGGGGAGTAGCCAGAGTTGAGGTGTTGTTTAAGGGAAAAGTATCTGGATTACCATGCTAATAGTGACCAACAAACATGTTATTTAAGAATAATCTAGTATATAGTAATCTAATATGATCATATTTTGTTATGTGTATAATTGAAGGGAATATTTTGAAATTAGCAATTTTATGAAAAATGAATAATTATTTATCTGACGAAATGGTAGATAAATTACTTATTTTATATGCACTTAAGCATATAGAAGTAGTAGATATAAGAAAAATCATATTAGAAAAAGAATTTGGTAAATATTATATGACTAGAATAAATTACATACCACAAATACCTAATTACACTTATAAACACATATATACCAAACCTACATGTCAACCATGATAAATTACGTATATTTAGAATTTTGGGAAAAAGATATAAGAAACATACAATTAGTAGAAAAACAAATGAAAACAAATTTAGACAAATACATGAAAACTAAAGATATAAAATATATAGAATTCCTTAATGAAAATATGTAAGAATTACTTAGACTAAAACAAACAACTGAAAAATATTATGAAAATGCATTCAATCAAGCCTAAATGACAAATGATATTAAAAGACTTGTTTTATATATATATACTTAGAGATATAGAAATTATAGACATAAAGAAAATAATATGGGAAAAATTACAAGATTATGAAGAGGAAGAATTATTAAACAGTATAGAAAACTTACGCATATATTATGAACATCTATATGATTTAGATTCAGATGGATATTATACAGACTAAAAATGTCAGGATATATTAAGAAAATTGGAGCAAACCAAGAAGACCTACATAAAGAAATTTATTATAGAAAATAAATTAGAGAAATAATGGAAAATCTAATAGAAAAATTAAAATGGATAGATGAAACCTTAAAAAATCTAGAAAAAAGCAAAGATAAAAGTTTAGATAGTTTAAAAAATTCATTAAAAAAAGGAACAAGAAGAAATAGTTAGTATCATAAATAACCTCAAACAAGATATTAAATATAGTACAAATAGAATAGATTATTATACATTTACTTTAGAATAAAATGATAAACTACGAATATCTAAAATATTGGAAACAAGAAATAGAAGAAATAAGATTAACAAAAAACCTTATAAAAATAAATTTAATTGAATACTTTAAAACAAAAGATATAGAATATTTAGAATATCTTAAAAATAATATAGAAGATTTACAAAAACTAAGAGAAAAAACT
>NW_025817348.1:0-1241 GCF_002878395.1 Capsicum annuum | reverse complement strand
TCATTCCCTTGATTCCTATAAAACGTACCTTTTAGTCGAGTCATCCCCGTGATTCCTATAAGACGTACCTTTCAGTTGAGTCATCCTCTTAATTCCTAGAAGACGTACCTTTTAGTCGAGTCATCCCTCTTGATTCCTATAAGACGTACCTTTTAGTCGAGTTATTTCCCTTAATTCCTATAAGACAAACCTTTTAGTCGATTCACTCCTCGTGATTCCTATAAGACGTACCTTTTAGTCGAGTCATCCCCTTGATTCCTATAAGATAAACCTTTTAGTCGAGTCACTCCTGGTGATTCCTATAAGACGTACCTTTTAGTCGAGTCATCCCCTTGATTCCTATAAGACGAACCTTTATTCGAGTCACTCCCTGTGATTCCTATAAACCGTACCTTTTAGTCGAGTCATCCCTTTGATTCTTATAAGACGAACCTTTTAGTCGAGTCACTCCCCGTGATTCCTATAAAATGTACCTTTTAGTCGAGTCATCCCTTGATTCCTATAAGACGTATCTTTTAGTCGAGTCATTTCTCTTGATTCCTATAAGACGTACCTTTTAGTTGAGTCATTACCCTTGATTCCTATAAGACGTACCTTTTAGTTGAGTCATTCCTATTAATTCCTATAAGATGTACCTTTTAGTCGAGTCATTTTCTAAGTACAAACTGGGGCAAACATTCTGTTCGTGTTTATTGAATTTTATTTTCTGCTCAGGACCCTCCTGAAGAATGGGAATTTATTTTCAGCTCAGGACCTTCCTGAAGAATGGGATGCTATTTTTCTATTTTACTATTTACTTTGAGTCTAGGAGTCCGCCTGAAGAACAGGGTGAAGACAAAAGTAAGTCTAGGAGCCCGCCTAAAGAACAGGGTAAAGAAATTGTAAGTCTAGGAACCCATCGGAAGAACAAGTTGAAGAAATTATAAGTCCAGGAGCCCGCCTGAAGAACAGGGTGAAGGAAATCAAGTCCAGGAGCCCGCATGAAGAATAGGGTGAATTTTTTGAGTTCAAGTGATAAAGATTAGAATCAAGATTCTAGAAATTGGATTTTTCATTTTTATTTTCCATTTTTTATTTTTGTTAGTCATTTGATGTTAAAAAAAAAAAAAAGAAAAAAAAGCAAAAGTCGTTAACCGGAAACTTGATGGAATCTCACTCGACTTTTATCTCTTTCTCTCACTTTTTACCTTTGAACTACTTGTGACCTGATTCCCTTATAACCCGGGATATATAGACAGTCC
>NW_025817346.1:0-1095 GCF_002878395.1 Capsicum annuum | reverse complement strand
TGCAAAGCACGTATACTTGACTAGTATAATTATTCTAATTGGTTAGAAATATAATCATATAAAGTATTTAAATGGATTTGCATGGTAATAAAGATACCATATATGGTAACTTCTTCTTTATCTTTATCCATATATATTTGGTAAGCTATTTCACGCGTGTTTTGGTAAAAGCTAGGAATCCAAGAGCAAGTCCTAATCCTACACAAAAAGGGAAAACACTTTTTTTTCCTCTATATATACTTATGAGTTTAGTTGCAAACTTCTATATTTAGGCTTCGATTAGTTTCATCAAATAATGGAGTCATCCATATCTGCCAGTCAAATTCATGTGTTCCCCCAGTTTCATAATGTTAGAAGAACTCTTCCTTGTGCATTCAATATTTCAGGCATCAAGTTTAACTTGGAGATTGATCTACTTGTCAAGTTTGCTTACACTTGTGTTGAGAACATTATCGAAGAGTACCCCTTTCATACTAAGTGGTATGGGAAGTATAACTCATTGACATGGGATATTGTTGACACAGTGCTGCCTTCGGAAACTATCTTTCATTTTCCACTAGAAAGAATTAAGTGGGATGGTCTAGAGAAAATCTTGGAAAGCAAACATAATTTAATCAAATAAATTTTGGAGTATACTCGTACAACACAGAACCTTGCACCTCCTTTGCAAGATGATGATACAGCTTATGTGAGCCTGATAATTGTTGAGAAACTTTATGTATCTCCTTAAGAATTTGAACTTACCAAATACAGAATTGTTAAAAACCAATATGATGAGAGTGTTAATGAAAATTGGATTTTGGTAGAACAATTTGTTAAGCACTTTGAGAGGTATGGAGAGATAATTGACTTGGTTATTATGAAAAATAGGCATACAGGTAGACCCAGAGGTTCTGGGTTCATCACTTATGCAGATCCAACCGTTGTAGACACTGTTATAGCCCAAAACCATATTATCAATGACAAACTTGTAGACACTGTTATAGCCCAAAACCATATTATCAATGACAAACAAGTGATTAGTTTAGCTTCTGCTTTTATGTACCTCCTCCTTTCATGTTCAATTGATGTTGAATTGGAGTTGTGAGATATTAT
>NW_025817345.1:0-1517 GCF_002878395.1 Capsicum annuum | reverse complement strand
GTGATTCTTTTATTTAAATATCTTATTGCGTATGTCAGGTTCTTGTGATGCTGTGGCTATGTTTGTTATCACCAAAAAGGGGGAATCTATTAGGGACTGTGGAGTTTTGATGATAGATATATGAATGAAAATGCTGTGAAAGATGCTCCATCCAAGTGAACAAAGCTGAGATGCAAACAAGTTCCTGATAAGATGACTCTGCGTACAAATAGGAGTGGATAAACATTTACCACAGCAGTAGATTGGTTGAGCAAGAAGTCCTAAAAAAGAGTCATATTAATATGAAGAGAAACAAGAAGTCATGCAGAAGTTGGCTTAATCAAGGAGTCCTGCAAGAAGAGAAGATAAAGCAAAAGAGTCCTATTAAATCTAGGAGAGTAAGAGGCGGCAGCAACGAGAAGATGAGTTAGTTGATAGAGTCCTACTGAAGATAGAAGTAAACATCAAAAAGGAATTTATCAAAGGATGGCTTAAATACAAGAAATGATATTCAAAGCAGTCATCCAATGCACTTAAAATATAATCAACAATCAGCAAATCAGTTCCCATACTTGAAGAAGAACCTGGTCTCTTACTTAGCAAGTCACAGATTGTGTGTAGTAGGTAGGTTCTTTGAGTTGTAATGAGTCATTGTTCTAGTCTCAGTGATCTATAAACTGAGTTAGGAGTTATTCTTCAAGTTAGGGAACTCGAAGGCTTTGGAACACTTATCTTGGGAAGATTTGTGTTTTTGTAGTAATAGGAGTTAGAAGCTTTAATTCCTAGTTTACAAGAAATCTTGTAATTTTGTTGATTGTTGAGGCTCAAGTATTATAGTGAAGTTGGGTTTAAATCCTGTAGAGGTACAAGTTGTGGTTTTTTACACCTTTCTTGAGTTGGGTGTTTTCCACATAAAAATACTGTGTTCAGCTTTTAGTTCTGTGAACCATGTTTACTTACTTGTTCCACAGATAGGCAGTTATTAGGTCTCGTACTCTAACAATAGGCGGTTGGACCCACATGGCCTAACCTTACAAATATTAATGCATATAAGTAAATTTGCTCCACACGGCATCATAATGCTTGTACCTCTTCCGGATTCACCGGGCATCTTCACAATATCAACATATTCCTCCGTATTTATTAGGAATCATCATAATATCACACATTCCTCTGGACTCAAACCGGGCATCATTATTATATCACATATTCCTCTCGATTCATCAGGCATCGTCCAAATATCACACATTCCTCGGGACTCAAATAGGTGATTATTATAATATTACATATTCCATCGGAGTCAACGGGTATCATCATAATATCACATATTCCTCCAGACTCGAATCGGGCATCATCATAGTATCACATATTTCTTCGAATTCGCTGGGCATCATCATAATATCACATATTCCTCTAGACTATAATCGGGAATCATCATAATATCACATATTTCTCCGAATACACAACATATATCCACATGTATAGCCAAATCAATAAGCATACACAAAAGCTAACAATATATAAAGAAGTAGGGATGT
>NW_025817344.1:0-1716 GCF_002878395.1 Capsicum annuum | reverse complement strand
CGGAGGGATTAAAGAAATCCTTCCTCAACAATTCCTTAACCGCTTTACAGAGTTTTGTTCAAAAGAAGGATGTGTAACCCTTCCACAGCACATACAAATGTGCAAGTTCTTCATTAAGAAGCATGTTTCTTATATCATCTCCTGGAATTTTGCCAAAGGAGAACAAGACCGAATTAAATATTTATCTAAAGAGATAAAGGTTAAAGGTTGGACTCCCAAGCCAACAGCTCCAAAAACTCCTGATAAAGGAAAAACAACAGCATCTTCAACCAATGTCTCACAGAGTAAAAAGGCACTCAAAGAGAAATTGAAGAAGGCTTTACAAGATATGGAAACCCAAGAAACCAACGAAGAAGAAGTACTACAGCTTCTGAAAGAAGCTTCCTCCACAGGTATGGCCTATATGGACCCCTATTAAGAATAAAGAAACGACCCCTTCAAAAGATAGAGGTTCAAACAACCGGAATTATTTTTTGAAGAGGCATTCTACTATTCCTAGTAGGACTCTATAGGACCAGATGCTTTTCTAAAGGGCAATCAATCAGCTTTTCAAAAGAAAAAACATTCCACTCAGGAAACCAAAGGAACCAAAAAACTGATCTTGGGATAAATTCTGAAAAGAGTAATTAATAATTAAGTAAAGAGATTAAACAACTTACAAATTTTATTTCCAACTTCAAAACATTACAAGAGAGAGAGATTACAAGAGATTGGGCAGGAGAGAATTTCTAGTGTGAGGAAATATCTGATCCCTTCTCTTATGTTACAATTCGTCTTATATAGACAAGAGAAATAAAGATTATACATCTGGAGTGTACACTTGTAAGGCTATGATTTAGTCTTGAAAAGCTGTTCTGAGTGGATTGCTTTTTCTTTTGAAAAGCGGAAAGCAGATTCCTTTGGTTTCCTGAGTGGAATGCTTTTTCTTTTGAAAAGCAGATTTTTTTGGCTTTTTGTAAAGCTGATTGATTTTCTTTTGGCTTTTTGTAAAGTTGATTGATTGCCCTTTAGAAAAGCATCTGGTCCTATAGAGTCCTACTAGGAATAGTAGAATACCTCTTCAAAAAATAAATCCGGTTCTTTGAACCTCTATCTTTTGAAGGGGTCGTTTCTTTATTATTAATAGGGGTCCATATAGGCCATAGCTATCCCATTGGGGTTTTGCATATCCCCATTGTTATCGCTGCTTCCTGTGGAGGAAGCTTCTTACAGAAGCTGTAGTACTTCTTCTTCGTTGGTTTCTTGGCTTTCCATATCTTGTAAAGCCTTCTTCAATTTCTCTTTGAGTGCCTTTTTACTCTGTGAGACATTGGTTGAAGATGCTGTTGTTTTTCCTTTATCAAGAGTTTTTGGAGCTGTTGGCTTGGGAGTCCAACCTTTAACTTTTATCTCTTTAGATAAATATTCAATTCGGTCTTGTTCTCCTTTGGCAAAATTCCAGGAGATGATATAAGAAACACGCTTCTTAATGAAGAACTTGCACATTTGTATGTGCTGTGGAAGGGTTACACATCCTTCTTTTGAACAAAACTCTGTAAAGCGGTTAAGGAATTGTTGAGGAAGGATTTCTTTAATCCCTCCGAAGTAAATCCACCATTCGTAAAACCACCTTGGTATAATGGCTTCTACCATAGCAGGACAGTATTTAACAAACCAAGTGTGACCTGGTCTAACATAAAGAAAATTGAACCATGCAGACTTGTAGTCATACCAATT
>NW_025817343.1:0-1960 GCF_002878395.1 Capsicum annuum | reverse complement strand
CATTAACATTCACATCATAACATAAATACTATGCATATATAAAAAAACTTACTTGTTAATGTTCTAACTCCGTTTCTTGAACTTCCTCTTCATCTTTGAACAAATGAGGGTACTTAGATTTCATTGCTTCCTCAGCTTCCCATGTAATCTCTTCCCTTTGACGATTTCTCCAACGTATTTTCGCAGATGCTATCTCTTTATTTCTCATCTTCTTAACTTGGCGATCTAGAATAGAAATAGGCACTTCCTCATAGGTAAGATCTTCCACAACTTGCACATCCTCAGTAGAAGTGATATGTGATGGATCTTCGATGCACTTTCGAAGCATTGACACATGAAATACTGGATGTACTGATGAGAGCTCTTGGGGTAACTCTAATTCATATGCAACTTGTCCAAACCTTCGAGTGATCTTATACGAGCCTATATAACGTGGACTCAACTTCCCTTTCTTGCCAAATCTCATTACCCCTTTCATTGGTGATACCTTAAAAAATACCCAATCACCTATAGAAAACTCTAGCCCTCTCCTTCTACTATCCGTATATGACTTGTGTAGACTTTGGGTTGTTTTCAGTCGTTGCTGAATTACTTTAACCTTTTCTATGGCTTGATAAATAAGATCCGGTCCGAACAAAAGAGTTTCTCCCACTTCGAACCATCCTATTTGTGCTTTACACTTTCTTCCATATAAAGTTTCATATGGTGCCATTTTGATACTTGAATGATAGCTATTATTGTAGGCAAACTCAATAAGAGGTAAATGATCATCCCGGTTGCCCTTAAAATCTATTACACAAGCTCGTAGCATATCTTCAAGTGTTTGGATGGTACGTTCTGCTTGTCCATCTGTTTGAGGGTGAAAAGCTGTACTCAACTTCACTTGTGTTCCCAAACACCTCTGAAAAGACTTCCAAAAGTTTGCGTTAAATTGGGTTCCCTGATCTGATATAATAGAGATTGGCACTCCATATAATCGGACTATCTCTTTAATGTACAGCTTCGCATACTCTTCATCTGTGTAAGTGGTCCTAACTGGTAAGAAATGTGCGGATTTGGTAAGCCTATCAACAATCACCCATATAGAATCAAACTTCCGGGATGTACGAGGCAAACCAATAATGAAATCCATGTTGACCATGTCCCACTTCCAGCTTGGAAGATCAATGCATTGTATATAACCTCCGAGTTTTTGGTGCTCAACTTTAACTCTTTGATAATTTGGATATTCAGCTACAAATTCTGCAATGCTATTCTTCATGTCATTCCACCAATATATATCTTTCAAATCTTGATACATTTTGGTTGATCCTGGATGAATGGAATACCTTGAACAATGTGCCTCTGTCATAATCTTCTTTCTTAGCCCGTCTACATCCGACACACACAATCGGTTTTGGCTCTGAAGTACTCCTTCTCACGTAAGCTTAAATGCCTTGGTCGCACCACTCTGAAAGTTCTCCTTAAGCTGTAATAAAATAGGATCTGCATATTGCTTCTCTTTCACTTCAGCTACTAATGAAGATTCCGCAGCATTATGTACAATAAGCTCTTTATCCAGAGTTTCAAGAAGGCGAACTCCCAAACTAGCTAACTGGTGAAGATCTTTAATCATCCCTTGCCTTTCTATAGGCGCCATCATAGCATTACGACTTAACGCATCAGTTACCACATTTGCTTTCCCTGGATGGTACAAGATATCAACATCGTAGTCCTTTAATAGTTAAAGCCATCTCCGCTGCCTTAAATTTAGATCCTTCTGATTAAAAATATATTGCAAGCTCTTATGGTTAGTATATATATCAACATGAACCCCATGTAAGTAGTGGCGCCATATCTTTAAAGCAAAAATAACTGCTGCTAGCTCAAGATCGTGTGTAGGATAATTTTTCTCATGTGGCCGCAATTGTCTAGAAACATATGCTATTACCTTACCATGCTGCATCAATACACATCCTAA
>NW_025817342.1:0-1053 GCF_002878395.1 Capsicum annuum | reverse complement strand
ACGAAGCTGTTAGAAATTGGCCTAGACCTATTTCTCCGACTGATATCCAAAGTTTCTTGGGTTTAGCTGGCTATTACTGCCAGTTTGTTGAGGGTTTCTCCTCTATAGCGTCTCCTATGACTCGGTTGACCCAAAAGAAAGTAAAGTTCTTGTGGTCCGAATCTTGTGAGAAGAGTTTTCAGGAGTTGAATACTCGACTCATTTCAGCCCCTGTTTTGACTTTGCCTGATGGTGTTGATATTTTTGAGGTGTACTATGATGCTTTGAGAGTTGGGTTGGGTTGCGTATTGATGCAGAAGGATAAGGTGATAGCTTATGCTTCTAGATAGTTGAAACCCCATGAGAGAAATTACCCCACCCATGACCTTGAGTTGGCTGCTGTTGTGTTTTCTTTGAAAATCTGGAGACACTATTTGTATAGTGTCCATGCTGATGTTTTCACTGATCATAAGAGTCTGAAGTATGTGTTTACCCAGAGAGAATTGAATCTTAGGCAGAGACGATGGTTAGAATTGTTAAAGGACTATGATATGAGTGTGTTGTACCATCCGGGCAAGGCCAATGTTGTGGCGGATTCCCTAAGTAGAGTGTCCATGGGTAGTATTTCGCATGTGGTAGAAGGTAAGAAAGAGTTGGCTCGCTATGTACATTGTTTAGCTAGATTGGGGGTTAGTTTGTTTGACTCTACTGAAGGTAGTATAGGGGTTCAGAGTAGTTCCGAATCCTCCTTGGTTTCGGAAGTAAAGGAGAAGCAATACTTAGATGCTAGTTTGGCCAGACTGAAGGAGTTAGTCAAGGACTAAAAAGTAGAGGTTTTCTCCCAAGGGGGAGATGGTGTGTTGAGATTGCAGGGTAGATTGTGTGTCCCGAATGTTGATGATCTGAGACAGAGGATTATGGCTGAAGTGCACGGGGCGCGATATTCTATTCATCCTAGTGCCACCAAGATGTACCGAGACTTGCGGGAAATCTATTGGTGGAGTGGCATGAAGAAAGATATAGCAGCGTTTGTAGCTAAGTGTGCAACATGCCAACAGGTTAAGCTTGAACACC
>NW_025817341.1:0-1101 GCF_002878395.1 Capsicum annuum | reverse complement strand
ATTACAGGAGGGTCCTGAACATAAAGTGAAACCATATTTTTTAGATGAGTCCTAAACACAAAGTAAAATCTCATTTTTCAGGAGGATTTTGAACATAAAATGAAATCTCATTTTTCAGGAGGGTCCTGAACAAAAAGTAAAATCCCATTTTTTAGGAGGGTCCTGAACATAAAGTGAAATCCCATTATTTAGGAGAGTCCTGAACAAAAGGTATAGTCCCATTTTTCAGGAGGGTCCTGAACAGTAAGTAAAATTCTATTTTTCAGGATGGTCCTAAACAAAAAGTAAAATCCCATTTTTCAGGAGGATCCTGAACATAAAATGAAATCTCATTTTTCAGAAAGGTCCTGAACAAAAGTTAAAACCCCTTTTTTCTGGAGGGTACTGAACATAAAGTAAAATTCCATTTTATAGGAGGTTCTTGAACAAAAAGTAAAATCCCATTTTTCATGAGGGTCCTGAACATATAGTGAAATCCTATTTTTTCGAAGGGTCCTAAACAGAAAGTAAAATCCCTATTTCAGGAGGGTCCTTGACATGAAGTGAAATCCTATTATTCAGAAGGGTCCTGAATAGAAAGTAAAATACTCCTTTTCAGGAGGGTCCTGAATAGAAAGTAATATCTCATTTTTCAGGAGGGTCTTGAATAGAAAGTAAAATCCCATTTTTTAAGAGGGTCCTGAACATAAAGTGAAATCTCATTTTTTAGGAGGGTCTTGAACAGAAAGTAAAATCCCTTTTTTCAGGAGGGTCCTGAACAGAAAGTAAAATCCCATTTTTCAAGAGGGTCCTAAGCATAAAGTCAAATATCATTTTTTCAGGTGGAACTTGAACAGAAAGTAAAATCACATTTTTTAGGAGGATCCTGAACATGAAGCGAAATCCAATTTTTCTGGAGGGGCCTGAACATAAAGTGAAATCCTATTTTTCAGGAGGGTCCTGAACATAAAGTGAAATCCTATTTTTTAGGAGGGTCCTGAACAAAAGTTAAAATCCTATTTTTCAGGAGGGTCTTGAACATAAAGTGAAATCTTATTTTTCAGGAGGGTCCTGAACATAAAGTAAAATCCAATTTTTCAGGAGGGTCCTGAACAGAAAGTA
>NW_025817340.1:0-1043 GCF_002878395.1 Capsicum annuum | reverse complement strand
AGGAGGGCCCTGAACATAAAGTAAAATCCCATTTTTTAGGAGGGTCCCGAACAGCAAGTAAAATCCTTTTTTTCAGGAGAGTCCTGAACAGAAAATAAAATCACATTTCACAGGAGGGCCCTGAACAGAAAGTAAAATCCCATTTTTAGGAGGGTCCTGAACATAAAGTAAAATCTCATTTTTCAGGAGGGTCCTGAACATAAAGTAAAATCCCATTTTCCAGGAGGGTCCAGCACAGAAAGTAAAATCCCATTTTTCCGGAGGGTCCTGAACTGAAAGTAGAATCCCATTTTTTAGGAGGGTCCTGAACAGAATGTAGAATCCCCTTTTTCATGAGGGTCCTGAACATAAAGTAGAATCCCATTTTCAGGAGGGTCCTGAACATAAAGTAGAATCTCTTTTTTCAGGAGGGTCCTGAACAGAAAGTAAAATCGTATTTTTCGGGAGCGTCCTGAACGAAAGTAAAATACCATTTTTTAGGAGGGTCCCGAACAGAAATTAATATCCCATTTTTCAGGAGGGTCCTGAACATACAGTAAAATCCCATTTTTCAGGAGGGTCCTGAACAGAAACTAAAATCCCATTTTCCAGGAGGGTCCCGAACATAAAGTAAAGTCCTATTTTTCAGGAGGGTCCTGAACATAAGTAAAATACAATTTTTCAGGAGGATCCTGAATATAATGTAAAATCCCATTTTTCAGGAGGGTCCCGAACATAAAGTAAAGTCCTATTTTTCAGGAGGGTCCTGAACATAAGTAAAATACAATTTTTCAGGAGGATCCTGAACAGAAACTAAAATCACATTTTCCAGGAGGGTCCTGGACAGAAAGTAAAATCCCATTTTTCAGAAGGGTCCTGAACTGAAAGTAAAATCCCATTTTTAGGAGGGTCCTGAACATAAAGTAAAATCCCATTTTTCAAGAAGGTCCCGAACAAAAAGTAAAATCCTATTTTTCAGGAGTGTCCTGAACAAAATTAAAATGCCATTTTTTTGGAGGGTCCTCAACAGAAACTAAAATCACATTTTCCAAGAGGGCCCTAAA
>NW_025817339.1:0-1676 GCF_002878395.1 Capsicum annuum | reverse complement strand
GAGTCTTGAACAAAAGGTAAAATCTCATTTTTCAGGAGAGTCCTGAATAGAAAGTAAAATCCCTTTTTTCACGAGGGTCCGAAACATAAAGTGAAATCCTATTTTTCAGGAGGGTTCTGAATAGAAAGTAAAATCCAATTTTTTAGGATGATCCTGAACATAAAGTAAAATCCCATTTTTAAGGAACGTCCTTACCAGAAAGTAAAATCCTATTTTCAGAAGGGTCCTTAACATAAAGTGAAATCTCATTTTTTGAGGAGGTCCTGAACAGAAAGTAAAATCTCATTTTTCAGGAGGGTCCTAAACAAAAGTTAAAATCCTATTTTTTATGAAGGTTTTGAACATAAAGTGAAATCCCATTTTTAAGGAAGGTCCTCAACAGAAAGTAAAATCCCATTTTTAAGGAGGGTCTTGAACATAAAGTAAAATTCTATTTTTTAGGAGGGTCCTGAACAGAAAATAAAATCCTATTTTTCAGGAGGTTCCTGAACAGAAAGTAAAATGTCATTTTTAGGAGGGTCCTGAACCTAAAGTTAAATCCCATTTTTAAGGAGGGACCTTAACAGAACGTAAAATCCCATTTTCAGGAGGGACCTGATTAGAATGTAAAATTTTATTTTTCAGGAGGGTCCTGAACAAAAAGTAAAATCCCATTTTTCAGGAGGGTCCTAAACAGAAAGTAAAATTCCTATTTTTAGTATTGTCCTGAACATAAAGTGAAATCCCATTTTTTAGGAGGGTCTTGAACATAAAGTGAAATCCCATTTTTCAGGAGGGTCCTTAACATAAATTAAAATCCCATTTTTCAGGTGGTTCTTGAACGGAGTAAAATCTCATGCATTAGGAGTGTCCTGAACAGAATGTAAAATCTCATTTTTCAGGAGGGTCCTGAACAGAAGGTTTAATCCCTTTTTTTAGGAGGGTCCTGAGCATGAAGTGAAATCCCATTTATCAGGAGGGTCCTGAACAGGAGGTTAAATCCCATTTTTTAGGAGGTTTCTGAACAGGAAGTGAAATCCCATTTTTTAGGTGGTTCCTGAACAGAAAGTAAAATCTAACTTTTCAGGAGGGTCCTGAACAGAAAGTAAAATTCCATTTTTCTGGCGGATTCTGAACAAAATGTGTAATCCCATTTTTTAAGAGAGTCCTAAACAAAATATAAAATCCTATTTTTCAGGAGAGTATTGAACATGAACTAAAATCCCATTTTTTTGGAGGGTCTTGAACATAAGGTGCAATTCTATTTTTCATGAGTGTCCTGAACAGAAACTAAAATCTCATATTACAGGAGGGTCCTGAACATAAAGTGAAATCCCATTTTTCAGATGGGTCCTGAACATAAAGTAAAATCCCATTTTTCTGGAGGGACCTGAACATAAAGTGAAATCCAATTATTCGGGAGGGTCCTGAACACAAAGTAAAATTCCTTTTTTCAGGAGGGGCCTTAACATGAAGTGAAATCCAATTTTTCAGGAGGTTCCTGAACAGAAAGTAAAATTCTATTTTTCAGGAGGGTCCTGAACAAAAAGTAAAATCTCATTTTTTAGGAGGATCCTGAATAGAAAGTGAAATCTCATTTTTTAGGAGGGCCCAGAACAAAAGGTAAAATCTTATTTTTCAGGATGG
Organism: Capsicum annuum; assembly: GCF_002878395.1. NCBI lineage: Eukaryota > Viridiplantae > Streptophyta > Magnoliopsida > Solanales > Solanaceae > Capsicum > Capsicum annuum. Next base: position 50 of record NW_025817339.1, on the reverse strand, counting down.
TCTTGAACACAGAGTAAAATCCCATTTTTAAGGAGGGTCCTGAACATAAA
>NW_025817338.1:0-1000 GCF_002878395.1 Capsicum annuum | reverse complement strand
AAAGTAAAATCCCATTTTTCAGGAGGGTCCTGAACATAAAGTAAAATCCCTTTTTTCAGAAGGGTCCTGAACAGAAACTAAAATCACATTTTCCAGGAGGGTCTTGGACAGAAAGTAAAATCCCATTTTTCAGAAGGGTCCTGAATAGAAAGTAAAATCCCATTTTTAGGAGGTCCCTGAACATAAAGTAAAATCCCATTTTTCAGGATGGTCCCGAACAGAAAGTAAAATCCTATTTTTCAGGAGAGTCCTGAACAAAAGTAAAATGCCATTTTTTTGGAGGGTCCTGAACAGAAACTAAAATCACATTTTCCAAGAGGGCCCTAAACAGTCAGTAAAATCCTATTTCTCAGAAGGGTCCTGAACAGAAAGTAAAATCCCATTTTTTGGAGGTTCCTGAACATAAAGTAAAATCCCATTTTTTAGGAGGGTCCTGAACATAAAGTAAAATCCCATTTTCAAGGAGGGTCCTGCACAGAAAGTAAAATCCCATTTTCCAGGAGGGTCTTGCACAGAAAGTAAAATCCCATTTTTCAGGAGGGTCCTGAACAGAAAGTAGAATCCCATTTTTTAGGAGAGTCCTGCACAGAAAGTAAAATCCCCGTTTTCAGGAGAGTCCTGATCATAAAGTAGAATCCATTTTCTGGAGGGTCCTGAACATAAAGTAAAATGCCATTTTTCAGGAGGGTCCTCAACAGAAAGTAAACTCCCATTTTTCAGGAGGGTCCTAAATAGAAATTAAAGTCCAATTTTTCAGGAAGGTCCTGAAAATAAAGTAAAATCCCATTTTTCAGGAGGGTCCTGAACATAAAGTAAAATCCCATTTTTCAAGAGGGTCCTTAATAGAAAGTAAAATCTATTTTTTCAGGAGGGTCCAGAATATAAAGTAAAATCCCATTTTTCAGGAGGGTCCTGAACAAAAAGTAAAATCCCAATTTTCAGGAGGGCCTGACCATAAAGTAAAATCCCATTTTTCAGGAGGGACCTGAACAGAAAGTAA
>NW_025817337.1:0-1486 GCF_002878395.1 Capsicum annuum | reverse complement strand
AAAGTAAAATTCCATTCTTCAGGAGAGTCCTGAACATAAAGTAAAGTCCCATTTTTCAGGAGGGTCCTGAACTAAAAGTAAAATCCTATTTTTCAGGAGGGTCCTGAACATAAAGTAAAATTCCATTTTTCAGGTGGGTCCTGAATGAAAATTAAATTCTAATTTTCAGAAGGATCCTAAACAAAAGTAAAGTTTCATTTTCCAGGAGGGTTCTGAACAGAAAGTAAAATTTTATTTTCCAGGAAGGTCCTGAATAGAAAGTAAAGTATCATTTTTCAGGAGGGTCCTTAATAGAAAGTAAATTTCCATTGTTTAGGAGGGTCTTGAATAGAAAGTAAATTCCATTCTTCAGGAGAGTCCTGAAGATAAACTAAAGTTCCATTTTTTAAGGAGTGTCCTAAACAGAAAGTAAAATCTTATTTTTCAGGAGGGTCTTGAACATAAAGTAAAATTCCATTTTTCAGGAGAGTCCTAAACAAAAAGTAAATTCTTATTTTTCAGAAGGATCCTAAACAAAAGTAAAGTTTCATTCTCCAGGAGGGTTCCGACAGAAAGTAAAATTTTATTTTCCAGAAAGGTCCTGAACGAAAAGTAAAATACCTTTTTTCCGGAGGGTCTTGAATAGAAAGTAAATTCCTATTTTTCAGGTAGGTCCTGAACATAAAGAAAAATCCCATTTTCCAGGAAGGACCTGAACAGAAAGTAAAATTCCATTGTTCAGGAGGGTTTTGAACTGAAAGTAAAGTCCCATTTTAAAGAAATGTCCTGGACAGAAAGTAAAATCCTATTTTCCAGGAGGTTCCTGAACAAAAACTAAATTTCCATTTTTTAGGAGGGTCCTGAACATAAAGTAAATTTCCATTTTTTAGGAGAGTTCTAAGAAGAAAGTAAATTCCTATTTTTCAGGAGGGTCCTGAACATAAAGAAAAGTCCCATTTTCCAGGAGGGTCCAGAAACGAAAGTAAAATCTCATTTTCAGGAGGGTCCTGAACATAAAGTAAAGTCCCATTTTTCAGGAGGGTCCTAAATAGAAAGTAAGGTCACATTATTAAGGAGGGTCCTGAACATAAAGTAAAATTCTATTCTTCAGGAGAGTCCTGAACATAAAGTAAAGTACCTGAATAGAAAGTAAATTCCCATTTTTCAGGAGGGTCTTGAACAGAAAGTAAAATTCCATTCTTCAGGAGAGTCCTGAACATAAAGTAAAGTTCTATTTTTTCAGGAGGGTCCTGAACATAAAGAAAAGTCCCATTTTCCAGGAGGGTCCAGAAATGAAAGTAAAATCTCATTTTAAGGAGGGTCCTGAACATAAAGTAAAGTCCCATTTTTGAGGTGGGTCCTGAATAGAAAGTAAAGTCCCATTATTAAGAAGGGTCCTGAACATAAAGTAAAATTCCATTCTTCAGGAGATTCCTGAACATAAAGTAAAGTCCCATTTATTTCAGGAGGGTCCTGAACAGAAAGTAAAATCTTATTTTTCCGGAGG